>NW_009195141.1:7555-56323 GCF_000690835.1 Fulmarus glacialis | reverse complement strand
TAATGATTCTATGATTCTATGATCTTTAAAAGCTGAATTTAATACTGCACATTTTATTTTGGTACCATGAAACTACAAACAAATAGTTCTTGAATGATAACACATTATGAAGCAGTCGGTTTATCTGTTTTTAGAGGTAGGAAGGACAGAAGAGATGATAAAGAAATAATTCTGTGGAACTTGACCTATTTAGTGTATCTTTCTATATAAGCATTATGAATATTTGTTCTAAGAGATTCTAGCTCTCTCCACCAACTCAAAGTTAATTTTTTTCCTCTGAATTGTGTGTCACACCTGCATTCAAAATACCTTACAGAAAACTCACTGTCACACAACTATGGTAAAATATCTGTTCCCTGTACTCTGGCAGAGTAAAATAGAGAAAATAGTTGGGGGCAGAGCACTGTGGGTTTGGATTTTTTGGCTTGTAATTTAGTACACGTTTCCCACTTTGATCTGAAGTGTCCTTCATGTCTAACAGTGCTACAGTGAGCACAGGTAGCATTTAGGGCTTACTCCTGTTCAGATTAAACCAATGTTAAAACTCATTAAGTTTTCTAAGCATAGGATAAAACTTATAGACAGGCATGGTTTGAATTTGAGACATCTAAATCAGAATGGTATACAATAACTTGTGTTGGTTTAAGTAACTTGAGTGTTTAGAATATGCTGAAAATCATCTGTGGATCATGCTTTTAAACGACAACATACTATTGATTAGAACACATATGCAGACATATCCATATCTTTGAATTTACTAAAGGAATTTACTTCAGGCACAGCCCTAGTGTCTAATGGCTGTGAAATGAAAAAGTGTTTTCAATGCTGACAACGAAACAGGGACCCCAGGTATGACTGGCTACTGTGCTGCTTACTTTGATTTCTGTCTGAAACATTTATCCACCTGTTTTGTTAGCCTTCATTCAGCAGTCTATCTCTTGAGGCCCTTGCTTAGTTTTTACCCCATAGCCCTGAATGCAAAAATGTGCACCTTCTCTTGCAGGGCTGCATCTTCTGCTCTGTGCCCCCCAGGGGGGTACAAGGACATAGTCTCCTCCTTTCTACAAAAGCAACTATTCAAGCAGAGTCTCATCTGCCTATTGAAGGCCAATGTCTGCCATGAAAAAGCAGTCTTGCGATTTTCAAAACTACTACTACTACTACTACTACTACTACTACTACTACTACAACATAATTAGGAATTCTTTCTTATTTGGCATCATCTGCAGCTCAGTACCACTGGTATCAGAGTATAGGTCAGTGCTGCCATAAGAGAAAAGCTGGCACTGAAGAAAAGCAGAAGCGTCGTTCCTTGTTACTCTTAGAGTAGTTCTGTCCTAGCTGGACTCTGCTTACTTCTTAAGAGCTGATGAGATCTCAGACCTAAGTGGTGTGGCCACAGGCAAATAAAAGAAAACACAAATTTAAATCTGGGAGATTTCTGTTTGCAATGGTAATGCTTTAAGCAGAAGCACTAAGCTGCACTTATCCCATTTGAATTCTGCTTTTCCAGTCTCTCCTAATAAGAATCACTCATATGAGCTAAGTATTACCCTCAGTAACCATCCTTGCATTATTAATAACCAACTCAATTTTGCCTGCTAGAGTAAGAGCCCTCCTTTAATATGTAAGGTTAGGTTCAAGTAACAGTCTTTCATGAATGCATATATTATCAGTCTTTTCCACTAATTGGTCTCAAAGTATGCCATCAATCTTATCACCAAATCCACATGGTTTGGAATCTGTTCTCCTACTTAGAAGCTAACATTTAGCTAAAGACCTGGACAGACAAACAGGACGAAAAGCTGAGGCAAATGAACTGTGTGTTAGCCATGGTCCACAGCCAAAACAGCACGAATGAAAAGACATAAAGCTATCTAATGCTCTTAGAAGAACAAACATACTACATGTAAAAGAACATCAGAAGCAAAAATCAGTGATGGAGGCCCATGACTCTGGACCTGATCCTTCAGCTCCTCATCTATTTTGATGCAAACAGGTCTATCACTAGAGCTAATCCCTGAAGGACCTGTGTTTACCTTAAACAGTTCTGCTAATTGTTAGATATCCAAAAATAGACACAAGGCACAGAATTAGGTATCTCTGATTATAAAAGGAACAATTTGGTAGTTGGGACTATAGTAAGTTTACTTTTTTTGCGTTTAATATACCTAGACAAATAGTCATTATCTCTAAAGAGAAACTTACTTTTTTTGCGTTTAATATACCTAGACAGTCATTATCTCTAAAGAGAAACGGTATATAGTCAATGATAGAAAGAACAGGTTGCAAAAAGTCTCTGCTTACCTCAGACTGATTTATTTATGTTGGCTCTTAATCATTCTCAGCTTTGTTATCCACATGGAAGACGTGACTCTAAATGAAAATATTGGAGCTGAGATTTTTTTTTCTGCATGACAATTGTTTTTCTATGACACCAAAGTTGATCTCAATTCTGATGGACAGCATAACGGGAGCCATGAGGCTATCAAGCTATGGTTACCCAGTTGTGTCAGAGAAATTTTCTTCTCGTGAAATTCATTTCCCTCACTGCACAGAGCTAACGTCTCTTGTGCCAGGGAGAGATGATGTATTGGGACAAGCTTGGGACAGAGTTTTCTTTCAATAGCACAAATGTTCTGTTAAAGGTTTTAGTGTATATTACCTGTGTGTATTTTCTACAGGTGACATACTTATTGGTTACCACTTCCTCATTGACAAGAGAATGGTCATCTAGGGCTTTAATGCAAGACTAAGCAACATATAACACCTACTTCGAGTACCGCTTCCGGCTCCATGGACACCATTTGCTCTCCAGGCACCCCCTGGCTCTACCAAAGTGAGAGGCATCAGTTAGATCTCCTCCCACTGAGCTGAGTCAGGCTACTGACTTGTGGGCTTTTCATCTCCAGATCCTTCAGGAACCAGATCCTAAAGTCTTTGGCAGACAGCTGGACCCTACAGGACAGTTCCAAGGGCCCCGTTCCTTTGGCATGTTGACCCTTTGGGGCAGCCAGACTCAACTCATCAGCCTTGAAGAGCCGACTAGCAGCTGAAGCATATGAGGCTGAAAACCCTGGGCCAGAGTGACGCCTTCCCCTCCCAGCCGTGAGGAAGACTAGCTGTCTGCCTAACCACGTGTGAGCCCAGCCTGCCGTGGCAGGGGAGCAGGGAGGGGCGCAGCCCTGGAGAAGGTGGCCGAGGGCCGCTTCCCTCCGGAAGCTTCTGGCGGCTGGGAGCACAGGTGCTTCAGCTGTACAAGCAGCAACATGCGAGGGCGCAGCCTGGAGAGCTTCGTTTTCAGCTGACTAACCTCTTTCCTTGGCAAGAAGCAACATTTCCTTGTATTTTAAAAAAAAAAAGAGAGAGAGTGCACAAGAGAGAGAGCTATTTTCCTCCTCAGCATCTACTCTGGAGCCTGGGAAAAGGCTCTAAAACCTGTATGTGTGTGTAATGGTCTGTTAGGATGAGAGTATTTTCTCTTGTGGTGGAAACAAGGAGCTTCAGGCTTTTGATCAGGTATTTAAGCAGTAGGGTTTCACCACATTTTTGCTACTTTTCTGGAGGAGATGCATAACAAGAGTGCCCACCCTTCCTCCCTGCTCCTCCTAGCTCATCTGCGGTCTCTGGGAAACACTTAGATCAGCAGTCCCAGCAACCATCCCGCTGTCTTTGCCTATCTGGGATGATCAGTGACAGCTTTTGTTTAAAACCTCAGGATTTAAGATCCTTTTTTCAGCAAATGAGAGGCATTTTGTAATTTGCGTCCTCCCAAATCCTCAATCCTCCAAGTCTTTTTACCTAGCGTGAGAAGGATTTTACTGGTTTTCCACTCTTTCTTAACTGAATGCATAGAACAAATTTAAGGCTGCTTCTCAGAGACTTAAATTGGATTTGTCCAGATGGACACTGTTAAAGGCTTCCTTTATAGGCGGGATTAATTTTATTAAAATATAATCCTCCCATGCTCACATTATCCCCTTCAGACATTCTCTTTTAATCTTTTGCAAAGTAGCATTAAAACAATTTCTGGCATTCATTAAGAATTATATTATAACGCAGACACACCTTTTTAGGCTACAACTGTTGAGAAAAAGCAAACCTGGGATTTCCTTTTCTTGGAGCCCCTCTCGGAGCCAGTCGGATAGGAACGAGCAAGATGTGGTTGCACCAGTCCCATCAATGACCACAGGGGCCACAGGGGCACGAAGCAATCCCGTGACCACTCAACTGCTTTCCTTCTGGGACAGAGGCGCAGTTTATTTTCTGCCTCCCGGTCCTGGAAATCAACACGTGTTGCTCCGTAGCCTTGCTTTGAAGGAAGGTCTACAGAGGCTTCTGTGATTTTCCATTTCACCCCCATGCAGCACAAGGCCTATGCACCACTTAAATCCCCATCAAAATAGGGCTTAGGTAATACCCTTGGCAGAAGGGCGAGTTCCACCCACATTCCTCTGTGCTCATCTGGGCTGGAGAACCAGAACTGGAAAGCTGCGCGTGTGTGGGGTGTTTTTACCGCTTGGAACTAAATACTTACCGTGCACCTATTTCAGCTTTGTTTCTGGCCGTGCTTTCTGTAAAGCCAAAAACTACCCAAGTAAAAGCGGTTTACGTTAAAACTTTAGAATTCCAAGATCAAGTTGAAAGAATACGAATGAGAAATCTTTGCCATTCTTTAATCTTGTACTGGGAATAAGCAGAGAGAGACTTTTCAATTACATTATTCGCCTCAAAAGAGATTCTCAAGTTTCCAAAACGCTGTCAGTCAGTTACGAAACATACGCATATTGCAAAAAAGTAAATAAATCTTTTTTGACCGGTCTCCTGATTTCTGGCAAAGCCCTACAGTATACGTACTTTACTATTAATGGTAGCATGTTAAAGTCCACCTAAAAGTGAGAAATAAAGGAGCATTAAAGATATATAGTACAATGAAAGGCAAAGGCCTGCTGAAAAGCCAAATAGAGAAGAACACAAAAGCAAGAGAAAAGCAGTGTGTTTGGAATTATTTCATTTTTAACGAAAACACAAAACCTTGGCAATAATATTATACATTTCAACATATAATAAGCCCTGAAGAAAACAAGATTCTTGATTGGTTTTTGTAAAAATCGCATTGCCTAATGTTGTAGTATCTCTGATACTGATACACCTCAAATTATTCGTGGGAAACAGAAGCACATTTTTGGTACATGTTGTTACATAGCCATAAAATTAACCTATCCATCCCTAGCTAAAAAAGGTAGCCACGGGTAACTAGGAGATCTGAGGAAGAGCTGGAAAAACAGACACTGGAAAGTGAAAATGTAAAAAAAGAGAGGGTGCAGCCGCAGTGTCTGAACACAGAGATAAAAGGGTCCATGGCACGGGTGCTTTTTTTTTCTCCTGTCACTGATAAAGGAAGGTTTTCAAAACTCTTGTAATGTGGCACTATCAATACAATTAAACCATAGTAAGTTCTCACTTAGTTTTAATAAAATTACTTTATACTTCGTAGTGGTTGCTTAAGAGATCAGTTCTGAAACTGGAAAGCTCTTCAGTTAGATCACTTTCTTAAATCTGTCTTTTTGGAGGGAAGGAATTCATAAGGGTCTCGTACATTACCCTGTCTAACAGTATTTGCTTACTTAAGTTTTCAGCTCTCCTGTGTGAACTCAGACTCAGGCCTCGACATGCTATAAGCAACGCATTAGCAGTTTTGGTCTTGGACGGGTCCGTGCTAATGTTGGAAATGAATCTCTGCTCCATTTTCCTCCCATAGTAAATATCACATTTGTAAAACAAGAACAGGAATCTTTACGACAATTTTAACCACTCTTCTTGATTGAAGCATAAGCCTACTCCTTGTCTCTAGTATCAGCTGTGGATCTGAAGAAATCTGTCCAGCCACCTGCTTATCATTCTTCACCAAGGAGATCACCTAGACCGAAACAACTACTGCATTGGATCAGCCCATCCAGCTTTCACTTGCATCATATAACACAGTTGCAGCCATGCAGCTATTCAGCCCTGTTCAGATGAGGACCACAGTAATCTGGTAGGTGCATTACATGATATTATCTTGGCAGGATGGAACTGAAATGCCTTAGTATGCCCAGCTCCTGGCATCTTTAGCCATCAGTATCTTGGATTGCCACAGCTACACTCTTACCAGAATCTCAGCTAATTAATTTAAATTTCCCAACTCTATTGCTCTATCACTTCACATTCTAGAAATAATAGCAAATTTGTAATATAACAGAAAGGATATTCTAGCTGCCTTTAAAATGTCCTCTCTGCTGGTTGTATTACATTACATTGTTACACTGAATTCCCTGTGCACTGTTCTCATTAATCCACATTGCCACCATATGAGCGTCCCTGGATATCTTTGTATGGCACTATATTTTGCCCTGTAGACATAATCACAACTCCAAGCCATTGGTTTAGCAACTGGAGGGCAAGTATTTCCAGGTCAGATGTTATGACCAAATTCTTGCAGGTAGGCCCTGTCAAATCTTGCAGTAAAGTTTGAAAAGTTATGGTTTTTATTTGTCTATTCCCATCTCTTTCTTGGATATTACCACACCTGTGCAAGCAGAATCAGAATGAGACAGGGCAGAGCCACTGCCTTTCAGAATTCTGGCACAAATTTAAGTTGGTGTTCCTTTGTATACTCATGTGCTGCCTTGTTTTTTGTGAATCAAGAATGCTAAACAAATTTCTTATAATGCATGCTAGTCCATAACATCAAAGGGTCCAAAAAGGCTGCCTTTTGCTCCAGCAAATGTTACTGCTAAAAATCTGTTTCATCCTGATATCAAAAATCTACTTTACCTTATTGTCTATTGCAAAGCTTTACCAGTTTGCTTTATGTCACCTGCTTGTATTAGGAAATTACCGTCATTATATGGAAAATACATTTCTATTGTGATATGTATGTTATATACACACATTTTTTCCAATTGAGAGATATACATGTATATATAAAAGTATATATCTCTCTCTCTATATGAGTATCCTTCCTAAAAAACATATATATTAATGATCTGATAACCTAAAAGAAAACTGTCCCTTATTTACTTTACACTCCCACTGCAAAACCGCTACCTCCCATAAACCCCCAGCAATACTTTCCATTTTCTACACACAGCACTTTGACGAATACTAGCCCACGAGCTTGGCAAGGAGATGAACACATGTGGTGAGCTCTAAGCTGTGTGCATGCAGACTGTCGAAAATGATTGACTTTGGACAACAAGTTCTAAAGTTACTGGAGGGAGAAGGGGAGGAAGAAAATAAGGATTGGTAGATGGTGTAATTGCATATGGTTAGAAAACCTTAGAAAACAAGGCTAAAAACAAGGCTAGGGGAATGAAATATAAACTGTTTGACAAAAGCTGTAGGAGAGAGGTAAAAGAAGCTACTTAAAATAAGAACAGCCAATAGCCAGAGACATCAAGGCAAATGATACGATGTTAAACATTATCATAAATGGAGAACTTTTACTGCAGGTTAATCTGCCAGTGTTTAACTCTTAGCTATTAAGAGGACCAGGGATGAACAGATAAGGCTTTAGAAATAAAAATTGTATTTTCACATCTCTGCTGGTGAGGACATGGGTGATATTTCTGGACTGTTTTTATGTTTTGTTTTTAAAGGTAATCAAGTCATGGTATTAAAAGCAGTGATTTCTAGCAATCCTGTTGATCAGAATAACTAAAAGAAGTTGGAAAAAAGCAAATCCCCAGAAGCAATGCTATTCACACTGCAATTTGAAGGAAATTAGAGAAAAAAGCAAATGAAATAATTAGATCTAATTACTAACTCTTATTAAAAAAATGTTAAATAAAAATGAACTTTAAAAATAAATTAGCATTTCAAAGTATATATTTTTCCCGTTTTTAGTGATTTCCTCAACCAGCTTTAGATATTGTTATTACTGGTACTAAGCAAGAGATGCACTGCATCTGCAGGAACAGAATGGTCCCAGCCTATCTGTAGGTGTCCGTTTGCATCTAAGGCTGTGCTTCCCAGTGAAGGTGAATGATGCTTGGCCAATCCTATGGGCTTGAAAGGTACTCTGGAGGCCTGCCCCAAGAAAAGGTCATTGACCTGTCTCTCCTCTCCTCTCCTCTCCCCTCCTCTCCTCTCCTCTCCCCTCCTCTCCTCTCCTCTCCTCTCCCCTCCTCTCCCCTCCCCTCCTCTCCTCTCCTCTCTCCTGTCTTTCTCCAAATTGCCATGTAAAATGTGTAACATTTACTCCAAGTCAATGGGAGGGAGCCAAAGGCTGTGGCTTTAGCTCCAGTGTGTTGGTGGTGGATGGCTGGCTCTTTCTTTCCATCCTTCTTTGTCCCTTGATATGATGGTGAGTTGTACTGAGTTTGGGGGATGCACCACAGCGATAGAATCAGCATCCATGAAAAGAGATGTGCTTCCCGTGGGAGCAGAGACTGACTGGAGGCAGCTAAAGGGCTTGGCTGTTAATAGTTGTGAGACAGAAATATGACTTCCTCAGAGCTTCTCTATTGAGTTGGAGTACCAGGCAGGAATACTGATGGGACGCATCAGGAAATACATGAGTTTTCAGTGGGCTCAACTAAGAGTAGAGAAAACTGGCTGAGTGAAGGGGAATGAAAGAGTATTTTGCTGGAAGCTGAGGTGCAGGATTTGAAGAAAAGGTTTGCACTGGGGAGTCTGTTTTACTGAGGGAGGCTGAGGTGCAAGCACTTTTTAAGAATGGGGAGTGGGTAGCATAGTTTATTAGGCTGCCACAGACCTTCAAGACTGGACTGCAAGGAAAGACAGCCCTGATCTAAAAAGATTGAGAGCTGCTGTTTTGAACAACCATTTCCTCAGTGATATTAAATACTTTGGTTTTACTTCGGGGAAGTGACAACTGAACTACTGTAAGCATTATATTCTCATTTTGCAAATAAAGGAACAGGTTTGGGGAAAGACACAAGGTGGTTTGGTTGATTCATACTTGACATCAGTCTGACTGCAGAGGAGAAAAGAGGAAGAGTTTCTGAGCTAAGGGACTAGCCTACAATGAGAATTATTTGGACTCACTTCTTCAACCTTCATTCATCAGTTTCAGCCTTTCCCCCTATTCTGTCACAGCCTGTGGGTGACCTAAAGCATTTAATTTCTCTAGGTCTTCATTTCTAATGCAATGTAACAATGAGATTCAATGCAATTTCTCTACATCTTCATTCCTAATGCAACATAACAAGGCTATTGTGAAAATAACTGTTTCATTCATGTTGTGAGGTAATGAGAAAAAACAATAAAACATGCAATGTAAATTTGAAGGGAAAAGTTGACTGATTGACATGAAACCACATAAACCTCTAAACAGCTTCATTTATGACGGTATTGAATATTCACTAGCTGACAAAAATAAATTTGTAAAAAAATAATGCAGTAGTATTACCAGAATTGTTAAATTTGATTTAACACTATCGCATTGTGACACAACTTGGAAAATCTCTTTGTCAGGTAATGTAATTGAGAGACTGTTTCACTGCCATCAGATTAAGATGTAGTTGAAGTGTGCTTGTTTTCTGCTGAAATATAAAGAAATGGGCTCCTGTCCTGAAGTTGATAGATTCTCCCCTATCCTTTAGTGTATTTTCAGAGCATTTTAAAATAATGTCCAACAGCCAAAGATTACCTGTAAAGTCTTTAAACTATTATTGTGAAATATAAAAGGCTGTAAAAATAGGAATAGTCATGGAATTTTAAAAATAAAAACAAGGCTGGAAAAAAGGACGATAAAGAAAATCAGAGATATCACTAATAAAATAACGCCTCTCTCCTGGAATTAACAAACATACTGAGCTATAACAATTTGCTTCTTTAGCGTTGTATCTCTTTTATACCCCATTTCTTGTTTAAAGATTAGAAAATACCTCTTTTGTAGTTCATTACCTTTTCATTTTCAAGGGGGACAAATTTAGGCAAGGTACTGTGTCCTTCTAGTTTACATGCTAGAAAAACCTCAGTATCTGTGCACATTAGGAAGCTTCACTGCTTAGATCAAGTCAGTTTAAAACCAATTTAATTGAGTGCAAACTACTACAGGGACACTTTATTTCAGTCAGGTATATGCCAGTTCCAAGTGGTTTAAAATAAACCGAAACAACAGGAGATTAAACTAGTATTTACACAAATGTTGCATTACC
The DNA here is from genome assembly GCF_000690835.1 of Fulmarus glacialis. Classification (NCBI taxonomy): domain Eukaryota; kingdom Metazoa; phylum Chordata; class Aves; order Procellariiformes; family Procellariidae; genus Fulmarus; species Fulmarus glacialis. Next base: position 46,157 of record NW_009195141.1, on the reverse strand, counting down.
TTAATTTAAATTGAAGTCACTTTCTTGGCATGTTCTCCCTAAAACATTGCTTTTTTCTCAGGGTAAGCCTGACCATATTAAGTAATAGAACTATGTAATTTAATGAATTGCCACCCTTCCAACTGGAGGTTACTGCCTGTTTAGTTGAAATATGGTAACTGGAGTGAATGCCCTATCACAAATATGAAATAGAAAAGATTAAATGAAAACATATCTTTGATGGGGACATGACTTCTACCTGAAGGCTTTCATCTAGTCCTACTATATAAGAGCAAGGGAACATAAAGAAATTGATTTTCAATTTAAAGTTATTGATAGATCATGACCAATGACGACTAATAAGCTATTCCATAAGCAAGGGAACGAGCGAAGCCTGCTTTCTTATGCAGTTGTGTCTTATGTGGCCTTTAAGAAATAAGGACAGAAAACCCAGCTCCCTTATGTGACTCTCCCGAGTTCTGCCCCTGTATCCCACCGTATCCAGAGCTTTCTCCTATGTCCCTCTACAGGATGAGAAGAAACAGCATACGCAGTGGCTGAGTTGTAGCTCCGTATGTGTAGATAGGTTAGATCTGAGGTACACAACAGTTGCAGAGTCAGAAGGACAAGCAGAACAGGTAACTGTTGGGATCACACTGTAGCATTTCCCTGAAGGGGCAGTGAGGAGAGAATGGGAGTGCCAGTTTGGCGCTGTCTCTGCTTATTTGACAATTTTCAGGAAATTTCAGTAACTTAATAACTACAAACGGTCTTAGCCTCCGTTTAATTTAGTTTAAAGTTGCTGATTGAGTAAAAAAAAAAGGGTGAAATGAAAGACATCTCAGCCATATAAGCTTTACTTCCTTAGGCAAAGGAATATTTCACACCAGTTTCACATATATGTTTAGGTATTTCAAACACTTCAGTATATATGGATATCCTGAAGTTTTTGCAGGTAGGCATACTGAGGAATGGACACATCATGCTTCTTGCCAAATGCTGCTCACTTAGCTAATGTCAGGCCTGTGAGGAGAAAACATGTTGTTTCACTTCCAGTCTCGTACCCTAACCACTGGATAATGCTGTTCTTTGGCATTCACTTCCATGGAGGAATCAGTGAGCTCACTTTCTCTGGGGAGATGGAAAGACTGGTCATAGTAGCTTCCTTGTATTTTTATTCTAGCAAGCAACTTAACATGACGAATGGGTTTCCAATTTCCAGTTGTCTTAGCTGCAGCAACAGTGGAAGCACTGACCCGAGGATAAAATGTCAACAAAATGCACAGTCATAGAACAAGGCCCTTCTGGGACACCAAACTTTACACCAATATTTGAATTTATCAGAAGCTGAAAACCTGCTTTTATCAGAAATATCAAAACATTCCTGTTCTCAGTTTGGAAATATTTGAAATGGACTTATTTTGCATTTTGCAGTTTTCTAAGCATTTTTAATTAAAAATCACGGAAAGACTTATCAAAAGCTTTCAAGTCTTGTAAACTCTAATGAACTATTATGTTTCCAAAATGGTTTGGGAATTAAATTAAAAATGCCTTTGCGAGAAACTGATTTGTTTTGCCAGTATTGATAAGAGGAACTTGAAAAGGCAATTTTTGACAAATCTTTTTATTATTCCATTAGAGGCTCTAATGAGCATCTTGATGTAATGGGAGCCACACAAGGACTTTCCTACTGCTGTTATTAATTCACTCAGAATCGTCACGCTAATAATACTCAACATCTTTGCTGCTTTCGATGCCATTGATTAGGGAGGAGGTTTTGCAGACCTGGCTGTGAGACCTCGCTGGGATGAGCAGTTATACTTTAAGGTGGCTTTGATCATTCCTGGCAGACCTGCAGCTACTCCTTTTACTCGTGACCTTTCACCATTCCTATTCAAGAGCACTTCAGCAAGACTTCTGGGAAAGAATATGCAATGCCCTGAGCTACAATGCCGGCAATACGCTGACAGCACCCAGCTCTGCACCTCAAGGCTGGCTTGTTCCCAGCTGTTCTACTGTCTGTAGGAAATTGGAAGCCTGCTGAATGAAAGGCAGATGGTGTGATGGACAACCTCTGATCCCTATCGGCAAGTTACACAATGTGGACTGGTAGATCTTTTCAGTACATGATAAAATGAATTGTGCTTTCACTGTCACCAAACTAATTCTTGGTTTTACTGCTTGCAGACCATCGGAACTGAAGATGGTTTGCTAGTCCTATCTAAAATATTGGAAAATAGTCATGCTGCCAATCTGATTTTACACCCTCTTCCTTCACTTTTGCATGAGAACATTATCAGCTCAAGGAAAAAAGGCTCTAATAAGTACGGTGAAGAATATACAGGGATTTATTTTCATAGTCTAACATTAGGTTAGAGATATATACAAAAATAGCAAGAGAAAATTGAAGTTAACTTTAAAAATAAAGCCAAAATGAATTTTCTTAAAGTAACAACACAGAAGTTTATTAATCAGTAAACTAAATAAAAATAAATAGTTTCTGAAATAAAACAAACCCAGAACCACTATCCATGAAATGAGTGGAATTGTAGAGTGACGCTAGTTATTCTGAAAATGTGATCAAAATGTATTCCTATATACATAAAGCAGTTTATCTTCTACTCCAAATACTAGTCTTGATGAAGTGAGGAACCCTTAGCATCAAATCTGCTGACTTATATTCATTGTTTGGAAAAGTACAGTTGCATCTTTAATCTGTACTTCAGTACACTCTCTAGATGAGCCCAAGACTTTGCTTTTATTACCTGAAAAAAAGCTCTTTACCTTATATTTCCTCTGTGAGAATTTCTAGAAGCTCCATCCTCCCAGTTTGCACATTTTGAGAATAAATAAAGTGCTGGGTGATGAGACCTCATACTTGATGATACACTTGAGTAGACTGAGGTGTTTTTAGTAGGGAGTTTGGAGGGAATACATTTCTCCTTTCCCACCAAAACTGCCTAATGAAATGCCTGTTGCCTCATCTTCAATCTTCAGTGTCAAAGTTGCACGCAACCTAGATTTTTGACACACTGCAAGTGGGGTGCATTTGTACAGACACGTGCTTGCAGTGAGACAAGGTTGTAGCTAACAGGCTTGGCTCGTGCCGCAACGGGAAGTACAAGCTGCTCTGTGGACACGGAGGCAGACTGTGTTTCTCATCAGCATGGAGAGCGTACGTAATTTTTCAGAGTTGCAGGGGCTGTGATGGCATTTGTTTACCTAACTGATTCCTGTGCCAGGTACAGTGCGGAAGGCGGGAACCAGGAGACAGATGGGATGGCTCTCTTTCAGACTTTTACTCAGGGTCCAGTGCTGGGTGTCTCCGGTTTCCGGACGGGGTGTGCCTTCAGCTGCTGTTTCTCTGGTTGCCAGGAGGGACAGGGAAGACAAATGAAATGGCAGAGCATTCCAGGCCCTCATTCAGTCTACGGTTGCTAGGTGGTTTTGGTTCCCAGATTGGGTGTCTCCCCTGTTTCTGTGGCTCCCAGAAGGGACAATGAAGGTGGATAACATGGCAAAGTGCTTTATAGCTTTCATTCAGGCTCCAGTGTCTTTCCGTTCTGGTACAAGAGGAAAAGGAGGAAAGTGCCTAGTGTGTCAAGTTTCTCTGTGTTAAAGAAGATATGAGGATAAGATTTCTTGTAAATGTTGGTTTTTTCCATATGCAGAGACATGCTTGCATGTCATCGGCCTCCGAGAGTTGGTCCCAAAATACTGTTATTTACATAAAGGGTTTAAGTATCTGTCGTCACTGCTTTTCCTGGACTAAAGAAGAAGGGAATTAGCTTAGAAAGGAGCCATTTAGAGGTGAAGAACATTCAGCTCTGCTACAGCCAGCTGAGGGGGGGAGGGAGGGAGGGAGGCAGGCTGGGCATGAGGCGCAAATCCTACTGAGAGGCAGCAGTGGGAGCAGCAAGCCTAAGAAGACGGGGAGGGAGATAGGGAGATCTGTTGCTGTGGGAAGAGGTCACCACAGTAACTGCTTCCTGGACATCCCCATCTTCTCAGCAACAGCAGAGAACTCAGCTTTCCAAAGGCACCTGACTATAGGCAAAGCAGGTCGTGGAGCCATGGTTGCAGCCTTTGGGAACAGACTATTTTGCTTGTGCTTAAAGCCAGCCGCAGGGAAGACAAAGAAGCAATGCTTTAAGTTTCTCCATGTTGCTTTTTCCTGTTCCTGGTGTAAGACACCCAAGAGCAGTAGGAAACTGTAGAGCACGGCTGTGAAGCTTCGTTGCATTGTAGACCTTGAAAATAATTGCTAAAGAACAGCCAATGGCTAAAAATTAGACTACTGCCTGTTACAAGGAGAGAAGTATTTCTTCGTGTGTGTGTATGTATGTTTGTACATAGACTTACACACATGCACACACTGTGGAGTTAATACTGGTTGTTTCATCACAGTTTTATTCCTTCTCTCTTTTATACTTGTAAAAAATTGTCACATCTAATTGCCAGTTTTAACTAAAGACACAGTGGGCTGAAGTCTGAGGACTAGATACTCTGCTTTAATTCACAGGTAGATAGTTTTAGGGGATAGTATCAGGGGACTTGACTTTTCTTCAGCCACAGCAATAGCCTAAGTATCCCCCGCTTCTCCCTGCTACCTTGCACTGCACACTTACTTGGGTTGATGCCACTTTTGGTGGGGCTACATGATGCCACCTGGCAAAAACACATTGGAGAAGAAAGAATGCTATTTTTAACTGGAATAAATTTCAAATCTAGATCACCTTGCAGCTCCAGAAACAGTTATAGTGGCACAGCTGAGAAGGCAACAGGGGCTGCTCAAGATGGCTCCAGTGGCCCAAAGAAACACAATGTGCAGTCAACCATAGCCTTTGCTGTGCCAAAGTAGGTAAGGACATTCACATTGATTGACTTTGGCATCTTAGTTTACAAGCATTTGTATGGCAGTGAAGGTCCCAAAATAAGAAGAATGAATGGCCAGGAAAGGGATTTCCCCATTTTGGCAGTGGTAGTCACTGCATTGGTTCAAGATGTTCTGTGAAACTCACCCTTGAATGTTAGAGAGTGGGTAAAGGGAATTTTTCTGTCAGGGCAGGGATTATCTTTTTAATGTGTTTGTAAAATACCTGACACAGGAAGGGTGGGGTCTTCCTCTGATAGAAATGGCAAGAAGAATAGAGCACTTCAGGAAATCTCGCACTCAGCAAGAGGAGCTTAATCTCATTAACAGGACATGAGGATGATACATTGTAAAGCTGATTAACATTTACGCAGAGAACACTACTACTTTTGAGAGATTTTGAAAAAGGATGCCTATTTATAGTGTAAGGAAGCTGAAAAAATACCAAATAGCTTCTATTAAAAAAACCCACCCAAATCCAACAATAATAGGTGTAATAAAAACCTTGTTTACACTACTGCAAAAGAATTCTCCAGTCATTCAAAATAGAATTTGCTTTCGAACACTGAATTTTTCTTTCTATGCATTTCTCATAGATGGAGTGGTTTAATAGAGTAGAAAACAAAAAGATAAACAGTCAATTGACTTCAGACATACTTAATTGAAACTTATTTTAATGCTTCTGAAAGGCAGTGGATTAGCAACATCAGAAATTTAATTATTCATTCACAGATCTTTCTGTGCACTACCGATGACATCTTTTCATCTACCCAGCAACTAACCCTCACCCAGCCACTCGCTCACTCCCCCACAGTGGGATGGGGGGGAGAATCGGAAGGGTAAAAGTGAGAAAACTCACGGGTTGAGATAAAGACAGTTTAACAGGTAAAGCAAAAGCCGCGCACGCAAGCAAAGCAAAACAAGGAATTCATTCACTACTTCCCATCAGCAGGCAGCTGTTCAGCCATCTCCAGGAAAGCAGGGCTCCATCACGTGTAATGGTGACTTGGGAAGACAAACGCCGTAACTCCAAACGTCCCCCCCTTCCTTCTTCTTCCCACAGCTTTATATGCTGAGCATGATGTCACGGTATGGAATATCCCTCTGGTCAGTTGGGGTCAGCTGTCCCAGCTGTGACCCCTCCCAACTCCTTGTGCACCCCCAGCCTCCTCGCTGGTGGGGTGGGGTGAGAAGCAGAAAAGGCCTTGACTCTGTGTAAGCCCTGCTCAGCAGTAACGAAAACATCCCTGTGTTATCAACACTGTTTTCAGCACAAATCCAAAACATAGCCCCATCCTAGCTGCTATGAAGAAAATTAACTCTATCCCAGCCAAAACCAGCACCAATCCCATGAACAGGCCTCCACAAGGAACCACAGAAAATGTTCAGATGAGAAATATAGTTTTTTCTTCTCTGATACAATAGCAGCTGGGACTTTTTTGTTTATTTGGGGCTGAAGGGAAGGAGCTGGTGCTGGTAATATCTACTTACTAGGATCTGAACTCAAATGACTAACTTATTTCATATTGGGTTATAGAACATCATCAGACCAACTGAAGTTCCTAAGGGCTCCCATTACTGACTTATGGTGGGTTTCAGTTGGTGACCTACAATGCAAAGGACCTAGTTCCCATTACCAGTTCTCTTAGCAGTTTGCAGACTATTTTTTTGCCAAATTAGCATTTGTTTCTGATATATAAAACTATCAACAGCTGGGATACCCCTGTAATTTTAGAGAAGAAATCAGCTATTTTCTCACACAAATATGTAATCATATAATCAGCTTGGCTCAGTTCTTAAAGGTATTTTCAAAGACTTTTTAATGGGCAGCGTTGGCTCTTCTTAGGCTACTTGTGCACTTCAAAAAGGGGGAGTTAGGGCATGGCCAGACAAGCTCTGGCAAATGTAGCTTTTGCTTTTGCAGTTTAAGAAATTACTGCCCCCAGCTCTTTTTTCAGCCTCTCTCCTCGAAGTTACCAGCCCTATATGAGGTTTTGCAGGGAATTGGCTGAGACATTCAAATCCATTCCCTTTTGTTGACTTTGTTATGTGTGCGCTAACCTCCAGGAGAGGCCTGGTGTATCTTCAACCAAAGCTGCCATTTCTGTTCTGATTGTGGAGAACTGTGAGGCTTGGCCACAGTAAACAGTGGGGCATCTGGAGAAGGCCAAATCAATTAGGACATAAGAGGAGCCAGGGAAAGCTTTGTCAGCATGAGCAAAGGTCATTGGCTTCTGTGTGTCCACCCCTTTTGCCATAAAGACCTATGCCTATAGACTGTATTTATTTCTAACAGATTCTCTGGTAGAAAACAGCCTGCAGTTCCCATCCTTTGGCTGTTTCCACCAAGTGGGGGTCCTTGTTGCTCTCACCCGCATCCTTTCTAACCCCAGGTGGTACATGCAATTCGCCTCTGACAGTGTCCTGCTTTGACAAAACCCAAAGGCCAGAGCTGATACCACCTTTATGGTTGTGCTTCGAGGTCCTCAGGAAAACATCCAAGCAAGGAGGATCTCTAAAAAAAACCCCATATTGTGGGCATATAAATGTAGAATTTAGGGCCAAATTCACAGCTTATTTTCCAATTTATGGGCAGGAATAATTTGCACATAAATGACTGGGCTTTTGTTTATAACAAATTTGAAGCATAGCTCATGATCTAGGCCAGGTGGATAGGTAAAATAATCTGCTAAGAGTGAGAACTGTCACTCAGCCTACTGAAGCACGCTAACAATTCAGATAGGTAATTAAATTGTTTACCTTAATCAGGAAAAGGCTTGTGAGGCTTTGAGAATCTCCTTCTATTTTGTAGTCAAGATATAAAATGTTCTCTAATGGGAGTGAAGTTTATGAGGGGAAAAATATTTCCTCTGTGTAAGGATATTTGTGAGAGGAATTTCAATTGGGGACACTTCATTAACAACAGGATCTCTATGCATCCCTTTCTGTTGTACTTTACCATGTGTGAAGGTACTTTTAAATAAAAATAACTGAAAATATTAATAGGTATATATGATCAATTTGCTGAAATATGTAAGTGAAACCTCAAACATGCTTAATGCTCATGCTTCAAGCTTGCCTGCTTTCAAATGTTCCGTAGAGTCATATTAACTACTGTGGCTTGCTGTCAATGGTTGGCAGCAGGCATATTGCTCAGTACATCCAAATATGACATTTCAAATTGTTATATAATCCATAAGGAAAGGAGTGATTGTCACATCTTGATATATTTAGTATTGGGAGATTGATAAAGGTCTGCTCTGTAGCTCTTAGAAATAATAGAATGTTATTGAATCAAGTGAGGCTCATGCAGGCTGTGCTATTGCCGCTGTAAATTAGAATTACAACCCATATGGTGACAGGTCCATCGTGGAATTGTCTCTCTAATCTCGGGTTGTCTTTACTAAGCTGCTTGCCTGGAAAGGTATGCATATTATGAAATATTTCTGTTCCTTCCACTTGATGTATGGGTAAATTATGAGGCTCTAAGATCCATAAAGGTATAAAATATATGTTGAATTGTAGTTTTATTAGATTGGTCAACACATTTTGAATAATGATTTATAAAATGGTAATACTTTTTTCTTTTCCAATGTTGACATTTTAGTGATTTTTTTTACATTCCAATTTTTAAAAATAGAAAATTAATGATGTGACACTTTTTTTTCCCTTCTTTTTCGAAGAAAATATATTCTATGCTATTGCACTTTCTGTCTCAGTCTGTACAAGTGCTTCTTGTCCTATAATAACTTAGATCCTGTTGGCCAATTTCAATCAAGTTTTGCAAGGGATGGACACTTGACAGATATTAGGTTCCTACAAAGTTTATAAAAAGATTTGACCAAGTGGAAAAGACATATCCTTGTGACAGAGACCCTTATAAATCTCTCTGTTGAAGGAAAGGTGCAATGTGAGCCCAAACCTTGGTAGACTAGACAGAATACACATACAAGATCAATCTTGAGATGCAAATCCAAAGAAAACCTCGTTTGTATCTGCTGTTCACAGAGCTACCTGTTGGTCGATCAGCCTTTGCTCTCCCTCTTCCCACTACATGTCTGTCTTTCGTGGTGCCTCAAAACAAATGGTCCAATAATAGTCTTAACATTTCACTGCTATGGAAAGGGGCAGTCCTACTCCTTGCTCCTCCCTTCCTACGCCCCTGCTTCTGGCCATCCTGTCGTGTCCCCTCCCTTGTGTTGGGCTGGTTCAGCTCACTAGCCTTAGAAAAAAAAAAATTGCTTCTGTGGTGTTTTTTTGTGGGTTAGTGAGTGGAAGTAGTTCAGTGCACATCTTACGAGTGCCAGGGCTTGCACAAGGGAGTGGCGAGCATGTGTTAACAGCAGCAGGGTAGCAGCAGTGAGCTGCTAGATTGACTCTGTTTGATCACAAATTTTATTTTAAGGCCACTCTACCTCTGCCAGAGATTATCCACGCACAAGTTTTGTAGGGTTTAATTTCTGTTCATTGATACTGTATCTTTAGTTAATTTGACTTAGCTGTCCTAGGAAGTCCTGTTTCAACATGAGACCTCTGCAGCCGATAAAAGAGCAGGCCACAGACAAGGCATAGAAAACAGAGGCTTTGTCTATATAAAAGAGAGACTATTGGAAATTCAGGATGTGAAAAATCACACTACCACTTACTACGGGCTTTGACAGAGAGGGTGATCTGGCGCATTTAGCTACACCAGAGAGGCAGCCAGTGTCACCTTTCCTACCTATCCACGCCACTCACCTGCTAGAAATCATTGCACCAAAGATGCATTCACTGACCCCGCTGGCAGTCAGTGTTTTAACACATGCCAAACTTCAGCCCTGATTAAGGCAAGTGAACTGCACAACCCATGTCCTGCCTAGATGGTCCCGTGAGCCAGGACGGCAGCGGGAGTGTTGCCGTCCCCCCGGTCAGAGGGGGAAGGCGGTACAGCTGCCATTTGTTACTCAGGATCACGACTCCGGCAGGCAATTAGATCTGGACCTATTCCAAGAGAGTTATTACCCTGGAGATGTGTCCATTTCGATTCTGGAAATGATCCTATTGTGAATGAATAGCTGGGAATACTATTAACGGAAAGACGTTTCTTAGAAATTGAAAGAAAAGAATAAATGAGGATGAAAAACCTCCCACAGTTAAATGTACAGTAATCACAATTGTAAAGGCATAATTAAAAAGCCACAGAGTTCTAGCTAATATTTAAACTGATGACAACAGCTGAAAATGATAAAGATTCTTCTACAGGAAAACTAAATATTTCTAGTATTGGTAAAAATATTTCTGTGGGGAACACTTCAGGCATTGACATATTAGACAGTCATAGATTATGCTGGATATTTAGTTGATGCTTGGCTTTGACTTATAAAATAGTGATGGCGATAATTTGCTGTATTGAACTAACTGGACTTTAACTAGTACTAAGGCTTCATTACTATTTTTAGCTTGGTTCCTTAAGGAAAGAGGTTCACAGATCCCACATGTGTGCATGTGTGTCCATCCATCTCTTCCTCTCCATGTACATCTTGAGTCTCTTGACTAATTTCAACTAAAGTAATCAGAAGGGTGATCTCACAGAAATGAAGACCTTCTTTTCATGAAAACAGGCAAACAGAAAAAGCACTTGCTAAGTGAAGGTATAGAAGACGAGTTCAGCTGTTACTACATCCCTATCCTGAATCCACATATTGGGGAGAAACAGGATTACTTCACCTTTAGGTAATTAGAGGTCACACCTTCTTAGACACCAGAAAATCCAACCATGATGCACAAATCTGTAGGAAACAAGGCTTCTACCATTCACATAATCAGTTGCTATAATAGCATAAAGACACTAATCCAGATATTTTGCTTTTCATGCAGTGGCTTCTGCAATATTTGCATATAACTGTGTGTTGTGGGTTAACCCCGGTAAGCAGCTAAGCCAGCTGTACCAATAATATTTTGTTTTCAATTTAGTAATGAAAATGACCACTCCTGTCATAGCTATTTTTCTAGCTGAAGACTATGACTGTCTAGGTGAAGCAGCATCCAAGACAGCCACACCATACTGCAGAGGAACATATGAATCTAAGTGCCCTATAAAAACATAATTTATACAGAACAAAGGAACCTTTTCAGGCTACAAAGCATGATATGAAAATTGGAGCTGCATCAGCTGCCTTTGGATTCCAGCACTGCAAATTGTCTAAACTGCACTTTGTAATTAAGCAGAGTTATCAAGCTAGTGTTAAAGAAGATACATTGAAGGCCAGAAGCAAACAAACTGCAGTGGCATGGAGCTCCTGAAGGCTAAATTTCCCTGCTAAAAAGCAGTGTGAATTGACCTGTGCTGTTATGACTAAAATTATTGCCATGTTCAATAGCTAATTTAACTCTACTTTGGGTATCTCTGTGCTACACCATTGTTTGCCACATAGACAATCTTGTCTGTGTCCTGGTAAACAAAGCTAATAGGGTAGTACAACCTATTTCAGATATCAATTCAGTATCTTAACTTTCCTGGATGTGCTGTGCATTGGAGAAGTTGGCACAGAAATCTAGTAGTAAAGACTTCTGATCTCCAGCAAATCAAGAACTGTCAACGTGTTGTGGTACTCTGGGCAGAAGAGATGGTTATGTTCTTTTTAAACTGTAAGGCTCCTCTGTTCGCTGAGATGAAATTTTCCTGAAGGAAGCTTATTAAAATTTCCCATTCTGAATGCCTATAAAAATATAGATCCACTGATTTCTTTTTTAGGTTTAGAAAAAGTAGAGGTATCTCAAAAAAGTCTTCTTTTTATTTGTTGTTCACAACTAGTTTTAGTTTAATGTATTTAAAACTTACAGACTGCAGATTTACCCACAAACATATATTGATGATGTCTACTGTAAAGAGCATATATTGAATTTAATATTGCCTCAATTAAGTATTTGTATTTCCTCCATAACTTTTCATTTACAGTAATGTATTTGTTGATGAAAGTATTCTACTGTGGATATGCAAAACAATTTAAAGCATTTTGCTGTGATGAAACCAACATAAAACGTATTTAGCAGCAGTCAGGATTTACGGGACAGGACGGTATAACAGAGCCAGGTTTATAAACATACCAGGTTCCCTGTTGTGGAAACATTCCCTAGTACCTAAGTCTTGCCTGAAGCCCCAGCCCCTCCTGACAGCTGACAGAGGGTTCACATCTCATTTCTGCCCCATCAGGAAAAGCGTCTAGTCCTGCTGGGAACTTGCATCAATTTAGCTCATTCTAACAAATCTTTATTGGCACAGAAGAAAGAATATTCCAGTGGTTAGTATGGTAGCCACAGGCTACTTCTGTGATCTTGAGCAGTCACTCAGAGGCAGAATTGTTAAAGAATGCAGTAAGTAGTCAGTAGGATTTCCAGAGGCACTTAAGGGCCTGTTTGCCACAGAGAACAATAGAAATTAAGCACCTGGTGCTTTCAGAAATCCTGTCTAGGTGCCTATGGCCATGTCTAGACTGCAGAGCAGTTGCACTCCAGGGCTCTACATCTTGTGTGCATGGATTTCCTTCCCATGGAAACCAAGGCGCAGGGTGTGGAGAGGGGGATGCTCTGCTCAGAGATTGCACTTCGACACAGCTGATGCACTGGGAAGCACTCCTGCAGCTCTTCCTACATCCTACAAGTAACTAAACAGTTTTAAGCTTGTAAACAAAGTGTCAAAGTACATTAAAAATCAAGCTCTTTATTGCTCTGGGACTTGTTTCCCCATCAGTAAGACAGAGGTAATAATTCTTTTCTCACATGGCCATTATAAGGAAAAATACATCAACAACTTTGCAGAATTCAGAAGCCATACAAACACCAACCAAGAAACATGTGACTCTTAGTCTATGCAGGGGCTGTAATAGCAGCAGGGGAAGAGAGGTTAAGGTAGTACTAGTCCTCGTATTAATGCAGCTTTGTGCAGCATGAAACTCCCCATTCACAGTGCAGTATTATTCCTCCCTGTGATGTGAGCAATAGATACAATCTTCCCAGAACGAAATGGTGTCACTAACAGGCTGCCTCTGCACGACTTTTGCATCCCCAATGGCTATATAAATTCTCACCGACAATTGCACACAAACATTTCATCTACCTTGGATTTCCATTTCTCCAAAATAACATCCAACTTATGCCCAGTAAGTTCTATGGCTAAGCTCCACTTCTGCACTGAACTGTGGGAGTTATTTATAGCTATAAATGAGGATGATTTTTGAGAATACTGTCTCTATAGAAACTGGTGGTGGACTAGACCAAAGAGGTTTCTTAGAGGAAATTCCCTGCTCTTTTCCCTTCGTAGATGATGCCAGAAAGAGCTTGAACTCCTTGTTGCCTGGTAGGGAAGGATGCATTTGGCATATCTGGTATTATTAATTTCTCTTCCATGAGTAAAAATGTAAACATTTACAACTGAGAGTATTTACTTACATAAAAATCTTTTTTCAATTGTATTTCAGCTGGGTCCATGTGTTCACTTCACTTACATTCCAAAAAACCAAGGGAAATTCCACCACATACACACAAAATTGCATTAAGATGGTGTTAAGGTTGCTGACTCTCATTCCTAAATAACACAAAAACTAAAAGTACAGGAAATCCTGAGTTAAGGCTCTTTCACAAACTTTAGACATAATTTCCTTTTTCATACATAATACTTCCTTCAGTGCTGGTGGAATCAATTTGTGGCTGGCTGTTCTGGCATTGGCACAATGATGTGGCAGCAAAATACAGCAAATCTGCGCAGACCCATTTCGTTTCCACTTATATGTGTGGTATTACCATACGGACAAAGCTTTTAAAAGCAAGTAGTGATTTTGAGTACTTAAAGCTGAGATGTCTGAAGTGCTCCGATTTTTGGAGATTGCTGCCAGAAGGAAAACCGAAGATCATTTAAAAAGATCGGAAAATCCTACACGGATAAGACATGCACTTTCAGGTAAGTGTCAGTCATGGTCAAACTGCTTGCTGTATAGAGATTTTAACATCTTTCCGATCCCTAATAATTCACTTTTCTCAAGGCACCTCATGAAATTCAAGTATTACAATAAACATCAGTCTTTCCCTGAAGGGAACTCCTGCTGTGAAAGATAATAGTAAATTGCATTAACACGTTTCCTGTAACCAAAAGGGTCTGTGTTACGGGTGCAGTCATTAAAAGCCCTTCACCTACTGAGGTGCTATCAGTTTCAGGGGCAGGTTCCATACTTTGAGGCCTGCCAGTGAATTGCGCTTGCTGCTGGGGAAGGAAGCAATAAATGTTTAGATGCTGATAGCAACATTCCTCGCTATTTTAGAACAGGAAGTTAACGAGTAACATGCAGCTGGAACTGCAAGGAATGTCCCAGTAGTCACTCTGAATTCGGTTACTGCTTGGAACTTGCCCAGCACGGCAAGGGCAGTGCTGCAACTCATGTGAGAACAACCATCTTGTGTTTTTTCACTCTCGTTTGACAAAAAAAAAAAAAAAGCAGCATGCTTTGGCACCGCTTTGGCACCAAATAACCTGATAGCAGAGCCATAAATGAGACCCATCGCTTCGGCATCTTGAGATGTTTTAAAACATATTTAACTGAATCTTCCAACCTCAAATAGCATGTTTTCAAGGCTTTCCTTAACAATATAAACTCATTTATAGAATGGCAAAACCAAACCTGACTAACTGGATACCAATAAACAATCATATACACCGAAAGCTTTCTGTTCACACAGAGTAGTAACTGCCTTGATGAACGGTCCATAGTAAAGTTATTTCCATTTTACATTGCAGCTAAGATGATGCAACAATGTGGTGTACCCCAGTGAGTCTGTGGCCATGTACTCCCTCTGCTTCCTGCATATCATACCTAACAAAAGTGTAGCTGCAAGGTGAGTCAGTTCAACTGGCTGATCCAGCAGAAAACTAATTCTGGAAAAAAAAAAAAGTTCCTCACTGGGTCAGTCAGCCACATTGGGTCACGCTGAGGCTGCGTGACTTAGATCTAGTAACAATGGCTGGGTGAGAGAAAGGCAGAGCAAGACCAGGCTTTCCAGCAGCTGCCATCCATAGAGTCCCTTAGCTATAGCATGAAAACTCACCCTCCGACTAACTGGAGAGGGTGGTGCAATTTGGTGTAAGGACAGCTGGCATCCTCCTCTCTATGCACAAAGGAAAGCAGTGGGCCACAAGGCGAACAGAATGCAGGACCTTATCCGGCACGCTGAAAGCAGGCTGTAGCAGACCACTGAGAAGAGCTAGTCTCAGGCTGGGGGGCCTTAATTAAGTCAGCAGCAGGACACAGCTACAAGAAGGCCTAAACACCTGAGGGGTTTAAAAACAGGCATTATCACTGTGCATTGTCACAAGCAGCATACTTGAAATTAGGATAGAATCTAGAAAAGCAGTGTCAGGAGCCTGCCTGTCCCATCTCGTTCAGGAGCTGAGCAACTATGTTATGCAGAAGCTCCAAAATGCCTGACTAGTGTAGTTCCATTCATCATAGACCTTTTCAGCAGTTTGGCTTATATGTGACAAAGAAACCTGTAGCGATGTCCAACCTGGACAAAAATGGGGAAGCCATTTCACCTAACTATGTCATCCCAGGTTAGCTACTTGACCTAGACAGCCATTACAGGCCACACCAAGAAATATTCACCTCAAGTGTTATTCTTTTGCCTTACTTCAAACACCTACATTAGATGAAACGGATTGTGCTCCACAAGATGCTTACTTCTTTCCCTTGACAGTAAAGGGAACTTAGGATGATTAACTCAGGTGCAGCTGTTTCAGACAGCCAAAGTTAAGTGAGATGCATCTCATCTGAGGAGCTGTCACCTTCTGTCCAGCTGTAGATGATGAAATACATGGTACTATGATCCAAATATTCAGGAGTACATGTAGTGAGACTCAGAATTATTCGGTTATGCTCCTTCTGTTACCCCATTTCCCTACCTAGTTAATCTCATATCAATCTCAATGTGTCAGGGCAAAGCCACTGACAGTTCATATCTATCTTAGCTAAGCACTGTAAAGGAAGAGAAGGAGTACATTTTCTGGACTTCAATAACAAAATTTTGGTAATTAAGGATCAGAGCAATTCATTTCAGTAACCTGTGTGCAACTGCCTTGCATATTGCTTTGTTCAATTTAGTTCTAGAATTTCAAAGAAGCTGAATGTCTACTGGTTTCCTAGGCATCTTCATGAATCTCAACATCAGGGAAATGTTGCCCTAACATTTACATGTAGTAGTCTCTCATTTAATCTAAATCTGCTCATTCTTGTTATAGTTTCCTTTACAGCAGTAAACAATCTTTCCCCTCTCTTGGTACTTAGATGCTCCAAAGATTTTATGCCATTACTATACAATGCTTGGCACTTGGTGATTCAGGTGTATCTGTGTGGATCTCTTAACCTTTCCTTGCGAGCCAAGCCAACCTTCCACACAATTACTACCTTGAAAAAGCTCTCCTGAAAACATTAGTTTAAATTAATCCAGTTCAAAAAACCCATCTTTTTTTAATTTACAGTCATAGACTCTTTGACCTATGTGAAATTTATTAGTAATTCTTGGAGTTTTTACAGTCTGTCTGGGTTTAGAATCCTTTCTTGGTACCAGCCATTGATATACTGTTACTGCCAAAGGAGAAGAGCTCAGGTGCTGCTTCAGGTTTGCCCTGTGCTGAGCCTTCAATACGCTTCCTTCATTTTCAAGCGTATACAATATCACTGTAACTATCCTAAAAATTTTTAAACCAGCACAAAAAATACAGAATTCAAACTCAATTGATAAGTCAATGGAAAAAAGGGCTTAAATACACAAGAGACTTGCTGCATCTTGACAAACAGAGGCTGTGCATCAGCTGAGCACGCCGTATCCAGACTCCTAGTCCATAATAAATGCAATGGAAAAGGCACTAGCAATGGCATGGGGCTCTGAGTCCAAAGCCTTAACAACTAGCAGTATATTTGGTATTTGTCTTAAAGTCTCTGCCTCTGGTTTAACTTCATAACCTAGTATAGATAATATGTAAGTGAAGTGAATTGCCTTTACACTTACAGAAAAGGACTTGATTATATTGCAAAAACATCTGCAAAGCTCAGAAACTGGAAGAGAAATCACCACTTTCCCCCAACCGTCTTTCAATCTCACAAATTTTGAATCACTTTCTTGATTTTGTGAGACCTGATTCAGGATCTCTGAATGGCTGGAGTTATCTATATGGCAATAATTGCAGCTATTTTGTCATAAATAAAATAATGTCCTTTTTAATGAAAACAAAGCTTTCAAAGTAGCTTCATTGCACCCTCTTACAACAGCTTTGGTATGAAACTTGACACTGTGATGACAGCAAAGCCATGAGATGAGTTTTTCTCTGATGACCATGAAAAGAATTTTTGCTCCAAATTTTAATGGACATTGTATTATAGACAGGCCTGGATGCACACATGCCTAGCAAGGTTGTCCAACATTTCCCATTATGAGACTCTGTTTTCAGTTACTTGTAACTTTGCCAAAGTTTAATTATTTGCACTGAAATTTTCCACACTGAGCATCTGCCTCAGGCTGAATTTGTTTTTTTTGGAAACAAATAACTCAGCCATTTCTGAGATCAAGGCTAAGGGAAAATATGTCATTTTCTTCATAAAAAAACCTAGCAGAGTTCTGCTGAAATTTTTTAGGGCTACAATGACTTGTAGAATGGGCTTAAAATTTGGCAGAGACCTGCCTTTATTTTGAGGATGTAGCTCTCTCCACCTCTTAAGAGAATTTGTCAAATTTGGCTAAGTTCTAGTCCTTCAGAAAAAAAAAAGCAGTTCACACATGCTCAGTACGGAAGTCTCAGGTGTCAGCAGTTGCATTTCTCAAAGATTCTGTAATTATAGAACATGTTCCAGACTGAGGCTGAGCAGGATTTTCCTTGCAACTACAGCTCTACGTCATACTGGGCTACAGTCCAAGACAGAGCGCAGAAGCTCTATTTCTCCCACCTACTCCAAACAGGAAGCCAGAAGGAGGAAGCTGCACTATTTAAAAGCAGAGCTTGCAAAAAGCTGATCTGCCTGGAGATGAGGAGCAGACAGGAACCAGGATACCAGAATGCAGAGGCAGAGCGAAAGAAGAGGAACTGGGACGGTTATGGTGATAGAGACAGTAAACTGCACGTGGAAAAGGAGGTGAAGAGATTCAGAGCCAGCGGAAAAGAAAAAAAAAATGAAGAGTTGCTGAAATGTTGGCAATTGTGAGAAAGACTGAAGGATCCACTCAGCCTGGGTGAGGAATTGGTGCTGGACATCAGTCTACAGAGAAATCTATGGTGGAGAAGGAAAAGGGGCCAGGAGAGACAGAACAGATTAAAAGTTAGAAAGGAAAGGAACTAGTGGAAGGAATCAAAATGTGCTGAGAAATGGAAATGGAGCTGGAAAGAGGACCAAGGTTAAGGAGAAAATAAGACTGAGGCAGTGACAGGTAGAGCCAGAAGTAGTTACACTTTGCAGGAATAAATTCAAGCACCTGTGTCCTGTGGATGTGGATTCAATCTGGACCTTGCAGTGGAGCCCAAGAACCCCGACGTCAACAATCCAGCCATTGTCAGAAAATCAGCTGGAAACTGTCCATCAAAATGTTCTATCACTTTTTTGTGGTCCACAGAGAGGACAGAAAATATTATTCCTAGTTATTCTGTTAGCTTAAATGTCAGGAGACTATGTGGGGCATCTACATTTTCCTGACCCATTGATAAAACACGCGCATTTAGGCATGACAGCCGGAACATGTGGGAGATTTTTTTTTCGAGTTTGGATCAAGAAAGAAAAACTTATCTACACATAGAAAAGTATGATGGAACATTTCTAAGACTCCAAACCAAGTGTTCTGAAGTTAGGAAATGGAAAAACTATAGCTATACAATCATAGAGACTGTATATTGTCTCCTTTGTGCTTAGGTGACACATTTCTTAATTGCATGATCACTTACTTGTTTAATTTATTTTACACCGGCACTATACACCTTCTTCTCTCTCAAAATCCCTGTGTAATTCTTAGCGAGCCATCTACACTAAAAGCTTTTCATAGGTAGTGCCTCTTTTTCTGGATGCCTCACCTGAGTTCCTATGATCTGGCTTACAGAAGTGTTGCACACTTGAGAAGTCAACAGGAATTACATCTTGAATAAACAAATTGCTATATTAAGGCTCAAGATCATGCACCTTGAACTGAGCACCCCAAACTACAGGATACTTTTAACCTTATCTCTGCAAAAAGCAGGAGTAGCAATATCACTTTAACTGCTAGAGATGTATCATAAAAGTAAACATATTCATATTTGTGAGGCAGTCAGAGAGTACAGTGACGAGAACCACTGAAAAGATCAAGATGAGATGAATCATTCTGTTGTCAGATAAGATTTCAATACAATGAAATAAACAAGGCAGAGCGACTCATACTGAACAAGGACAAGAAAACAAAATATCAGATATCATTTTAAAACTACCTGTCACCCCTGAGTGCTGATTGAGGCTTGGATCTTGAACAAAAAATCCTATGTGGATATGTAACTAAAGGCATTTGTACAGAGGAGATGAGTAAAGTTTGCATACAACCTGACTTCTGGCATTTCCTACCTTTTGATTACTTGACTTTGCAGCTTTAATGACATTCTTAAAGCCTACCGTTTAATATGCTTTATACAAACATACAGAGCCTTAGGAATCCTGCATATTGTAATCGCCAGTATCACCAAAACCCCAAGATGGCATTATAGTTTTGTTTTACAAAGCTGTTTGAAAACAAACATACTTTTGTTTTTAATGCTATATGCAGTTAAAATTTTCAAAATCTCTTCTTTCTCTCTTCCCTCCTTTCTGTTTCCATCTCTCTCCTTCATTCTTTACAAATGCCTTCTTTCTTCAAAAACTGCAGGACTAGCTCTGGCTCAAACAGCTGCAGAAACAGCTTGGCTTCAGACATTTACCACAGCAGATTTGCTTAATCAAACAACCATCAGAGCAGCTTTGTTCCAAGCAGTTGCCAAAAGCCTGTCATGCTACAACTTCAAAAAGCGGCTCCAGCCGCTTTGTTGCACACCAGAGATGCTCATCATGCGTGGAGATGACATCATACATTTCTAAGTAGGAAATCCAATGAAATTAATGTTCTGTATATTTCTGTGGTACAGTTTTATCCATCTAATTAAGGTATTTGTGTAACGAATGTCACACTTCAGAGTCCATGGCCACTTTATCTAGTTTATACCTTTTATAAAAAAGGTGTTAATTTGTCCTACATACTTCCCACAGTTGGCCTCTGTCCAAACATGAATTATTTCAGAGAGTTTGAAGAAAATTCTTTCAACAACTTTGAATAGGCAATTGAAACCAAAAAACTGCTGAGAGCCTTCAGAATAAAAGACTAGGAAGCATGCTGTATGGTCATCAGGTTCCAGCCATCATCAACGACTACCTCATTTTTGCAGTTTCAATAGATTGTTTGTTTAACCTGTATTAAAGCCTTCAGTGAGAGTGACTCTGCCAGCTCCTGAGGCAAACCTACTCCAGAGTGTCAGTACCCCCACCTTCAGCAAGTTTGCCCAACAGCTAACCTGATTCTTTCTTCCTGCAACTGAAGTCCATTACTTCTTGTCACACCAGAAGTCTTGCCTCCATGGTCTGGGAGAACAATGTATGCCCTTCTCTCTAAAAGTCTTCTCTCCTTTAGGGTACACAACAACAGTTCTTTCAGTCTTGGCTCACTGAACATGTTTTTTTGACTTGCAACTATTTTCACTGTTGTTCTCTGGACTGTCTTGAGTAGTCCACTCCTTTCTTGAAGAGCAATGCCCAGACCTGGACGCTGTAGTCGAGCTGAGGCCTTGCCAGCTGTGAGAAGAGTGGAAGGATTATTCTCTGTGATTTGTAGGCTGTGCTTTTGTTAAGAGAACTCTGCACATATTTAATGCCGGAGAGGATAAATACTGTACCCTAAATGTCACAGGCGCTTAGATCTCACTTGGGAATATTCAACAAGTATGCAGGAAATATATTAGGTCAGCTAATAAGATTAGATTTTGAACATACAAAAAGTTCTGGTAAGTATAAATATTTGTAGCTTTAAAAAACGTACACACTAATTTCTCACAGTGGCATAACTAGCTTAGAAGTGAAGCACTGATCTGTTCTCGTGAACCTGCTTTTTTGGAACTTTAGGAATAACGGCTACACCAATAGCAGTTAAATGTTCATTTTAATTCAAACAGATCTGTGTTAACTTTGTTAAATCTCTTGTGAATTGTCAGCAATTTTTCTGCCATGCTTTTTGCAAATTGCATACATTAGATGCCTTATCTTTCATGGTAGGTCTCATGTTTGGGCATATCCATCATGCTGGGCTTTTTCTGTCATGCTTCTCCCTTCTAGCCAGCCTTTACTGCGTATGCTTAGCTGTTTCAACTCATGCTTTGAGGTAGAGGATACAATATCACTATCTAGTTATTATATCCAGTGGGAGATGCAATTTTATATTTATATCATCAGCAATCTCTCCCTTGAAAGATATGGAAAGACAGAGTAAGAGTACAATAGAATATATTCCAATTATACTAAGGTCCTACCAGTCCATCCAGACCTGGGAAATGTCTTTTCTCAGAACAATGAGTTATAAATAAAGCTTTGAACCAATGCATAAATGAATCTTTCTATGGGATCAAATCTGCAGGAATCGCCTTCAGTGTCTGTGTTTGGTAACCTTTGAATCCACAGTACTGAGTAATTTGAACAGAAATAAAACAAGTCAACAGCTTTTCAAACAGAGTTTAACAGAGAAATAATTATGGAAATTGGATTGTGTGGCAACAGACTAGGATATGAAACTTGATAAAGCATATTTAAGTACAGCTATTACACAACAGTTAGGTGGCTAGGAGTCTGCCCTGTCTGCAGTTCATGGTTCATGGGCCCCAGCCCATGTTGTCAGCCAAAGTCAGTGCTTTGATCTTCTGCAGTTTTTCTACACTAATTCATTCCCAGAAGATATATTTCTTGCCAAAATATCACACCTGGAGTTTAGCCAGTTATGGAAGAGCTGTGTCAAGTTGACATCTGAGAATACTGAAAAATGGTGAGTATCCTCCAAGTAAAGTGCCTTCTTTTGACAAGCTGCCTTTTAGCTGCCTTTTGGTTCCTGAGAATTTGAAAATTAGTGTTTAGGCTCAGGTACAGATGAGAATTCGAAAATTAGTGTTTAGGCTCAGGTACAAATGTTTTTAGTTTTCCTGAGAAAAACTCAAATCTGATGCCTTTTCCCACAGCATGGTTCTTCCCTTTAAGGAGATAGTGTCTGATTTCAAAATCCCAGCAATCCCCTTTGGACTCTCCCAAAGGAACAGGTAATCCCAAGATCTGTCTCCTTCTGTGAGTCCACCCATGTTGGCTCCGGCCCTCTGTTGTGATTGCAAAGGATCAGCAGCAGGGTCTCTGGTTTGCATGCTAGTTGTACGACAGACCCACACTGGCTTAGAGTAATTCAGGATGTCTGTAAGCTGGATGCAGGTCTCAAAGGACCGTCAGCAGGGGATTACAGGAGACTAATAAGCACTGGACAGATTGGAAGGCAATAGGAGTGTGTCTGCATGAGCTGCCTTACTAGCAAACACGTCTCTCAGCAAAATGACTGTCTTACTGAGAACATCCTGTGGACTTTCAGGCACTAAGGGACAGAAGCAAGAAAATTAACCTAAGTAATTGGCCCTATGGTTCTGTTTCCTCTCAGTTTTATTTTCCCATTTAACACTGCCTACTCTCAATGCATATGGCCATTATATATCCTCTATGTTTCTTTGAAGGAGTGTGGACACTATGAGCTAGATCCCTGAGGAACAGAGGCAGCCCCACGTTTCATGTTCTAGCCCCGAGTTAGATGCCTACACTGCAGAGCTCAAAGACCCAGAGCACTCTGAGCAGGAAACCAACAAAGTCAACAAAAAATAGCAAGAGTATGGAGACAAGCTCTCTGAAGGACTTAAGTGCTTAATCTCAGGCTATAGCAAGAAACTTCTTTTCTCTTGGTGTTTACTACCTTGAATGTACGGTTGGGCTCACATATTCCAAAGAGGGGCATAGCCAGAAGCTCAGTTTTATCCAATAGCTCAGTGGTTAGTTTGAGGACAGAAAAAAACCCATAATTCCTCTTGTTGAAGCTGCTTTACTTCACTGAGAATAATTAAATATTCATTAGGCAAAAGAGAGAGCAATACTTTATTGCCTAGCATTCGAGGCATTCAGCTACAAGAGAAGAGGCCTCCGTGCCTGTGACAATGAAATTTTAAGTATCCCATATTAAGTAATCATGAGAGCAGGGACTGGGATTCAGTCCTCTCTTTACTTAGGCGAGAGAGCTAACCACTGAGCTATATTATCACACTAGTTTTTATATTCTTTCACTTCCTTCCCTGCACTCTTTCTGTTCTAACAAATATTTTGATACTCTGTGCACACTGGAAAAGTGTAGAAAGAATGGATGTTGAACGCCTTCACTCTGGAAAGCAGATTATGCCTAAAGTTAAAACGATCTCGGAAGGTCAAAAGACAGAGGCATGAAAAAAAGAAATAGTGTCTTCCATGTCTCAGCTGAACTCTTTAGCTGATGAGTAAAAGGGCAGGAAGAGTGATGAGAGATCCCCGGCCATGTTTCCTCTATGGCCCAATCCAACATGTCTGTATTCAGGGTGTTTTCTGGACTGGATTTTGGATGCAAGCTAAGGGATGGAATATCTTCCTTGAGAAATACAAGGCTGAGGCATCAACCCTCCCAGTTTCATTCATTTAGCCACTTAGTAAATACCACCGATGAAAACTTGGGGACTCAGAGATTTTATATGCCTCCAGGCAAAGAAGCATCTAAATGAGGACTTTGAATGCCTATATTTGGGATTCAAACACCTAAATATTCCTGGAGATCCACTATATACACAATATTTCACCATAAATGTCTAGCAGGTACACATGAGAATTTGCTTTGTTTGACTTCAATATAATTTATCTTTTAAAGCTATCCATTTTTTATCAGATTATTTCTGGGAGCCAAAGACTGAATAGCTGTTTTTAATTCAGAGACTAGGTAAGAAAATAGCTTGACGAAAATGATATGTTGTCCTGCTTAGCACTTGGAGTGTTGACTTAGAAACAGTCGTGTACTGTTACATGTACATAACAATAACTTATTGTTATTATTTGGCATTCCTTCCTAAGCTTTAGTAACATGTGTATATCACCTTCTGTAAAGGTCTCCCATCCTATGAATTTTGAGTTGGTGTGGTACTGTATTTTATAAAAAAAGAGGCGTTTTCAACTTGAACAGGGTGATTGTACAAGGTTGGAAGCACCATAGAAAATCAGTGTACTTCTAGTTTCATCAGTGCTGTTTTCACTGGGCTTTGAAAAAATGGATACTTTATTTTAAGGATGAGCTAGCACACATCTAGTGAGTCTGTACCCTAACTCTGTTTTGATTAGAAATAGATTTGGACAGTGCATAGGACTATCATTCAACTGTCCTTGGTTTTGCACCAATCAGTTCAGTTCTCGTACAAAGAACCTATCATCTGAGTGAGAAAATAGGGCAGCAGGGAAATTCACAGATACAAAATAAGCTGAAATAACGGGTTTTACATGAATATAAGGATCTGCCTACATGGTTAAGTGGAACCAAAATAACAAAATGGCTCATATATTATGGTAGTTCAGGTCTTCATGAGTGCTATAATTTTAGAACAGTGCTCAATTGTGAAATAGCATAGATTTTAAAAGTACATGATTTAGAAGTAGGGCAACCTTTTTCTAAATAAAAGCACTCACAGACAGTCAAAATCCTGCATTTAGACAAGGCCAAATTCCTTTCTTGGGTATTTGGCATTAGCTGTTAATGGGATGTACAACAGCCGTATTGAGTACAGTAATCAAAAAAGGCTGCTCCTGAAAGCTACCGGCAGTCCTCTGCCTTTGGACACTCTGAGATCCAACGTGTTCCTCTAACTGGAATGTCTGGAAAGTGAAATGAACCTAAGAAGAAAGTTCAGATAAAACTAAAAATATCACTGATGGCAAAGTGGGGAGATTCAAGCGGGTCTTTAATAACAGAATATGATTTGTTGATGCGTAAGCGGAAAAAGAGGAAACATATATTCGAGCTATTTTTCATTTTATTATGAAATAAAAGCTTTACAAGTATCTGTATTTTAAAAACACTTTATTTCTGCGTACTGTGTACTTAGAGATCTCAAATAAATCTTTTCTGTTTTTGAAAGATTTCTTGGATGGCTTAGATGAATGGGTGTGGATAGGAAGATTTTGTCCATTAATCATAGGGTTCAATTTTTCACCAGAGCATCTTTTCATACGAATATTTGAGCTGAATAAGCATTTGAAGCAAAAAGAATTTGAAGCTGACTAAAATTATTTCCTCTTTCAATTAAGTACATTTCACTTGCCTGGTTGCTTGTATTACAAATGAATCACAAATTTTTTAGGGCAATAGAAATCAGACTTTCTCCTTTAAATACATAAAAAAATAAATGTCCCAACTATTCTTTAAAATGTCTCTTTTTTTGGGAAGGAAACCCTCATCCTGTACGTGCCATAGAGCAGCAACAGAGAGACACAACCTATCTTCACCAGCCTCAGCAAACACCTTCTTGCCTAAGGTCGCACCTGCAGCCATATCAAGTTACACTTTGAGATTCTCAGGAAAGTACCTGCTTAACTAAGAATGTGCATATTTTTCACTGCCTTCTGCAGAGCTTAAGCATATGTTAATGAGCTTCTTTGCACGGGGACAATTTCCTGAAATGGGACCAAAGTCTGTCATCAGATATTACAAGTTCCACAAGTTCCAACTTCCCACAACCTCCAATATGAAAATGTTGCAAGAGCCACCTGTGGCAATCCTGAGGCAGCACCCTCTCTTCTGAATCAGATATACCCAATAGCCCAGAAAAATGAGGAAACTCTACAGCTGGAGGAACTACCTTCTGGAGCGGGGGAAGGAGCTGAATGCTTCAGATAATTCAAGGTATGACAGCATTTGTTGTAAAAATGGTGTGTGTGGTTAACCCAATACTATTTGCCAAATTCCAGTGTAGTCAATTACAAGCATTACCACATAGTCAAGACTCAACCGATAATTTGTAACCTGTGCTTGGGTTTAGATGCATTTGTGTCATCTTCTATATTAAGTGGGGCAGTCTTACTTAAAGCAATGAGTGTTTTTAATCATTCAGGATCAAGAGCCTTTGTAGCAAACTGTGTAAGGAATATCTCCAAGGAAACAATGTGTTTGCTTCCTATTTGCACAGTATAATTTAGAGCTGAGTCTGTCTGGTGGCTGATAAAGTTTATCACAACTATCAGCTGTAGAGAGGGATTGGGACATCCTTTCTGCTCAATTTAACAGCTCAAGAGAATTGTGATGTTCCTGGGCTGCACTGCCAGCTATGGGGACAACTATGGACACCATGTTCGTTACTTTAAAAGCAACTGTAATTACATACCTGCTGGAAGTCCTGCTTGCTGAAAAGTCAGCGACCATTTGGCTTTTAGTGTAATGAATAAATAAAGACTCTCTGCAGTAATCTGCAGGCTTTGCCTGTAGATGTGGAGAGGATGAAGCCCTTGGTAGTACTCTCACTTTCCTATCAAAAGGTGCAAGAACATTGTAAGGGATTTGCATGGGCTGTGCAAGCAAAGGTACAACTTGCTGATGTATGAGGGAGCTTTGTTCCTAAGTTAGAACTTCACTTGACAAAATATTTTATCACAGATAAAATCCCTACACAGACCCTGGTATATAAAAGGAGCATGCGGAAATATCACTGAACTTACATGGTTGCTTCCATAGCAAGCATATTCTTTTTGAGTTTTTCTTTTCACGTATGAATATCTTTCCTGGTACATTTTAAAACTATGCATAAACAAGCTTTAAACACACCACCAGCATACACTAACAAGTTAAGTATTGTTTTCAGGTAATTTTTTGTAAGCTATTGGTATTTGCTAGCTTTAAATTTTCTCTTCTCTTCATAAATGTTGAGGGAGTTCTTTATCCTGTCATGCTAATTTCCATTTTGGAGAGCTGAAAGTTGTGGTTCATAGTAATGTTTTGACACTTTCAATCAGATTTTCAGATACAGCTAGGCCTGGGGGTCAACTCAGGAAGAGGCATGTTTAAAAGTCCTTCTCACCTCAGGATTAAAATACATTGTGATAATTCAGATTTAAAAAAAAAACCCAAAAAACCAACCAACCAAACAAAATAGACCTAACTGTATCTAATATACTAGAGAACTAAGTAGCATTAAGTGCTGCCAGCTGAGAGACTCAAGTATAAAAGCGATTTGAGACTGCAGGCCCCAAGCCAGTGGAAGCTGAAAAGTTTTGCAGATGTGATGTGGTCATTCTCTGTTGACGTTGGTGGTCATGTTGTTATCACAGCACTGCTCCCACAGCTGTCATTGGAGTGATGTTGGCAGAGCCTCTGCTGGGAGACATCTGCCTTGCTCTTCTAACTGGAGTTGAAATGCTATGATGACAGCTGCACAGAAAGTGAAGAAAAAGGGAAGACAATAGAAATCTGAAAGAAATATTGAAGATATAAATGGAAGCAACTATGCTAACCACTGTCAAGATGCAGACAAGAATTTCACAGAAGTTAGAAAATGCAGCTGCAGGGGCGTCATTTTTATTTCAGTTACGGTGCTATAAATCTGGGATTAGGTTAAGTGACTCTATATTTACACCGATACAATCAGAATCTGTCTTGGATCCCTATAGTAATTTTAATTCACCTCCCTTGTCTGTTTATGCTACAGTGGCTCTTCACAGCAGCATGCTATGATCACACAACATACATATGACATTTTATGGCAATGCTATAAAAGAAGTTGACCACTGAACGTAACAGCTTGCAGTCAACTTCTATGAACGTCGAGAGAAGAGAGGTTGCTTTCAGTGTACTCTGATCTATTGTTTTTCATTGGAAGGATAGCAATGATGCATCAATTTTTATCTCTAAGCAACATCCACTGTTCTGGCAGTTAAAAAAAAAAAAACTATTACAACATACAGAAAATGGTATTTTTGTTGAGAACACCATGTCTATTTTTTTTCTATCGTTCTGTATATTAAGCCTTACCCCCACTTATGTGTAACTTAGTCCCAGTGGAAAAGTTATTGTAACTCGTATGTATTTGTTGTAAGGACTTGGAATATAACAAATACTTTAAGAGCACATACATAAACTAGACGAGCTCAGGGAAACACAGGCCATTCTGCTAAGCTGCCTAAATCATGAACGGGCTGAAGCATTGTTCAAATATGACAACTGAACACCTCACGTATTAAATTGAACAACCACCCTCCGCACTCATGCTTTTCAGGTGCAAGAGATTAAACTGTAGCCCAAAGCCTGGCTCTCTGCTGTAAATGAATTGAGGCCTAATGCAAAAAAAGCCCACCTCACTCCATTGCACTTACAGTCAAGTATTAAAGAATCCATACACCGGGGCATCCTTGCCTCTGTGTTTGCTACAGACTGGATGGTGCTGGAAAAGTGGACTTTTGAGGGACGCACAACTTGAATCCGCATGACTTAGAACAGATGGAGGATGAGAACAGCCTGCTGTGCCTTACCTAACTGTATGTGGCAACATGCCAAATGTGTGGGTGTCCTGGCCCTCAAATACACGAGGAGAATGAGTGTTACCTTTACAGGCATAATACCTTGCTGTATTTTCATGCAATGAAAGCATTTGGCTTCCTTCCTTTTTTGGGGCAGGGGCTTGGAAATATATACACTGGTACATGTGCCATGATATATAGCAGTAGCACTCCTCCACAAAGTACAATTTTTTTCTAGGATGCCAAAGTACCTGTGGCTGAAGACTTGCACACAACAAAACTATTTAGTAACAAAGTGAACGTATGTGAAAGTATGCAAAAACACAGGGGAGACAATGAGAGAAGTTGTACAGACTTCCCTCTGTGCTAAAAAATTATTTAGAGAGAGATTTCCTGCAACAAACATGAGTAATACATAAATAAAATAGTGAAAGAAAATAATAAAACTGCCTATAATCATATCCACATTACCAAATTATGCAATAGTCAGTACTTATGGTTATCCCATTTTGTAGGCAAACATCTGTTAATGGTTCTTTTTTCTGAGCATCCACGTCTTCCTACTGAGATCTGGCTTGGATTATTTCCAGAAGCTCCTTTATAGTTTCTGTTCCCTAAACACAGTGGTTTTGTTGTGGTGTTGTTCCCCTGTTTTGTGAGGGTAAAGAGGGCCATGTCTGTGTTTTCTATCCCAGTTTCTCTCCTCACATCCAGGAGTTCACTCCAAAGAGCCGCGATAACCAAACTCGGGCGATAGAAGAACAGGATCCTGTTCCCTAGATATGAAAGTTCTTGCTGTTCTCTGGCTGCTGTTGACCGAGAGCCCTAATCTTCTGCGTCAGCAAATGTAACAATGAAGATGCTGTTATTTTCTCAGCATAATGTAACTTGCTTTTGTGCCTTAAATGTGGATTATGCTTTTTTTCAGTTACAGAATTTGTGCACAGCTTCCCACAATAACTCCTTCGCATTCACCTACGCGCTCCCAGGGACAGAGCCCCTGGGCTTTAGATCAGGCCATAGACCAGCTCGTGTCTGCCTTCAGTTCGGTTATCATCATAGAACAGCAACAGCAGCAATATAAGACAAGAAAAAAAGCAGAAGTCCTCAGCAAAGGTGAGAAGTCTTGGCAGTATTAACTGAGAAAAGGAAAATTAAATAAGAAACATTATACTATAGCAGTGACTAAACATCAGAGACTAATTCAAGACCCTTGAATGCAACAACAGAGGTGTTACGGGACTGCTCAGATGCAGGGTCAGTCTTATACAGAAAAGAAGAAACAAAGGAGTTAAGTTGAGAGCAAAATGCTTGTGAGCAATGAGACCTTTTCTGTTTCAAAGGAAAATTCCATGCCTTCCCTTCTGGTTGGCCTGCCGTAGCGGATATGCTTTTGGAGTACAGCATGTACAGTGCATAAGCAACTATTGGCATTCATGGTTGGCTTCCAAATCAGCAGTCCTTAAAAATATGAAGTGCAAACTTGGCTCTCTCTTCTATCCTGGGTTTTGTTATTGTTGTTTTTGTTGTTCTTGTTGTTGCTCTGAAACAGTATTTGCTCACTTATTTAAAAAAAAGATCTGATTTTAACTCTGTGGATGTATTTCTTCTTTATTCAATCAAAATGCTCTTCCTTTCCTTCTGATGTCAGTGGCAGACAGTTGGCAGTTTCCTGTAAAGAAACAGTGCTGTAGCTGACTGTGCAAACCAGCACTTCTCCTGAAGACATCTCAGACCACCCCTGGAGCAATATCAGAAGGAATACCTCCACTAGCACAAATACAGTAACTATTCTGCCCAGGTACTGGAGGCTCTGTGTGAAACTTGCTCTAGAAAATGTAACTGAACTGAATGACAAGCAAGGATCAGCCTGAGAACTTCAGGTTCATCATAAGCAATCACCTCTCCTAATGAGCAAATTAGTTACTGTTATCCACGCTCTCTTCCCAAAACAGCATATCTCACTGGAATTAAAAGACATGGCTCTAGGTATTCTTCATATTATTCCAGTATCTACACGTGCTGGTGGCAGAATGAGACACTCAGATGGCTAGCAGTAAAAACCTTCAATATGAATGAAGAAGATTACTACTCAGAGCCAAGCAGCCGGTCAGTATGTCCTTAGACATGTATAATGTTAACAACATGGAAATGTTCAAGAATGGATTGGTCAGAGCAGCTGTGCAAGTGTGAGGAAATTGCTCTCACCAGAGCTGTGAGAAGAAAACCCAGGGACAGGATGACAGCAGGGAGTAAAGGTCAAGGAAGGGACTTTTTCACATTCAAAACTAGCTTCTCTACGTAGCTGTAATCTCCTATGCCAACAGATTCACCTATACCATGGCTGCAGTTTAGGTAAGTTATACATAACCAAACAAGGAGGGCAGACCAAGGTTGTCCAACCTTTATGCCTATGTATAATTATAAATATGTCTCCATACAGTAATATTTTGGATTGGTTTAGTTATTCAGTATTCAGAAAGAAGCATAGGAGAATTAAAACAGGTATAAAACCCCAACTATATCAGGAGAAAATGTGTGTGTCAAACTTACTTCATGAGTACATCAAAAAACATATGGTCTCCTGTTAGCAACAAAGACAGAAAGTCCCCAGCCTCAGTTACTTCTTGAGACCTACCTCCATTTCACTTCAGGGCACCTGTCCAATGACGCTATCCCTCAACCAGTCATTCTTGCAGAGATGACCTCTTGCTAGTAAAAATGACCACACCATGGAAACTAAACCTCTCCTAGTATCTTCCCTTATGCAATTAAGAAGGGCTAGGTGGACAGCCAACACTTTTATAGAACTCCTCTGCTTTGTCATAAGGCTTTAGAAGAAAAAAAAATTATAGGACACGTTGGTACGAATCACTGACAAAAAGATAGCTCATACTAGCCTGGCCTTCACTTCGGTGAGACCAGTGGACACTTGCCAATGAAAGCCCTCTTGCCCTCTTTGCTTTGGGAAAATGCATTACAATAGGAAATGTGTCAGTTAACTCCATGTTAAATACATTTTTGCTCATACTGCAGGAAAGAACAGTAATGTTTAGAACTGTGTCTGCTGGTCAGAATTAGCCTGTGAACTGGTTGAAGAGATATATGAATAAAAGTACCGTTCCCCTTTCTGTTCCTACTTGAAACTTCACTGTAGCACGGTTGAAAATGTAGGCTCTTTCTCACAGTGGGGAAGAGCCTAAAATGCCTCATGTCTAAAATGTTCAGACAACAGTCTCTTGTCTGTTCCGTATTTATGAGTTGCTTGACTCTAATAAGGTTGTTATTAAAACAACCCAGTTTAACGTCTTTCATGTTGTATTGACTTCATGTCAAATAATGTTTATATAAATAATCTTTGAGCATGGAAAACTTGCAGGATGTTTTGTCAAAGTTCTTGTATTGTTTCTCTCAGGTAGTGTTAAGACATATTAAGACTATAAGAAATTCTAAATAAAACGCAAATTCATGAAAAAGAAAGTTTTTTTCTTCAGAAGTGTTTTGCACTTTATTTGTAATTGTATTTAAACACATTTCATCCATTCCCACCTTTCATCAGAGATCCTGTGCTCTTGGATCCCAGGATTTCTTCAGTTTTCTGGTCTTAACAACTCTACCCACCAGAGATTTTCCAATTTTCTTCAGAATTTCTCCTTTTCCTTCCTCTCCAAAGTCCTTGTTGAAAGCCTTCAACAAATCAAATACTTGACAGCAGCTTCTTTTATCTTCATTTTAAAAACCTGTCACCTATGTTTCTGTAGAATGATATTTTAAACTAGCCTAGCAGAGTGATTTATAAGCTTAGAGACTGCTTTATTTGACCTCCTTCACCTTGAAAGGACATGTAAAAAGAATCAGAGATTCATCTTCTGCCATTCCATGGGCTCCCAAGCTTCTTTTCATTGAGAACACGACACGATCATTTATCCTGAGTAAAACATTTCAGGTTACACATGCTTTACTATCTCTATAATATATCGTATTTTAACTTATATTTTCTCACAATGTATTAATGTTAAATGCAGTAACCGGTAAAAACCTCCAGTGCCTTCATTTTTTCCTTCACTGGTGACTTGCCAAAGCATCAATACTTGGTTCTGCCTTCATGACATTTTACTTTGACACTCACATGGTCAAATAAGCTAAAAATAAAGGAACCTGGGTTTTTCTTTCTACTTGATAATCTAGATGGAAATTATGCAGTGGTGCAAAGGGGGTTCAGAAGTTTTGAACAAACATATTTTTATTAAAGCATGGCATCAGTAGCAACAGCAGTCAGATACAACCAGTCATGTTGTGTTAGTTTCAACAGAATAATGAGACTTCAGTCATAGGTATTAATGTGATCTTACTAATGTAAAGTGTTAAACCATTAACATGGTTTGTGGTTTTAAGTACAGAGAGCTTAGCCTGCTCAGTCACATGGCAGCTGCACTAGAAATACATGCCAAAGCTGGGAAGAACATTGATTAGTATGTATAAAAACAAAACACAGAGCATTTGGAAATTGAAATCAAGTAGTTAAACAAGACCAGCAATCAAAATCTGTCAGAGTCCCTTTGCTAGACACAGGTTATTAATTTAGAATCCATTATGCTATCCAGAAGCCCTTCTTAGCACAACAAGAAAGGTTTAATTCTCTTATTCATCTTTCAGTTCGTGACTGTAGGAGTAAAGATTGATTTCCTGCTTTTGATAATAAATACAGACAGGGAAAGGAGAAAGGATAAGAGAGTGGAAAGCAGGGGAGGTGTAGCTGTTGCTGAGTTTTTCAGGATAGAAGACAACAGTAGTCATGGAAAACAGTTTGGAGTAGCCAGTCACCCCTGGTAACTGGTGGCCTGGAGCCTGACTCCCTTGACTATATGGGATATCTCCTGCCTGGCTAACTCAGGTCTCCTTCCTTCCATTCACCATCCGCATTTGGTACAGCAGCACAGGCCAACTCGAAGTGAGGTTAAAAGCTTAGCGACAGAAAGAGAGACACCAAAAAATAGATAATAGGGGGAAAGAAAGAGGCTCAGAGAACATGCAAAGGCAAGGCAGGACCTCACTTTTCTCAGGTTGCTAGTTTGTTGGGAACAGCCAGGTACCTTCTCATACTTGATGGCCTGGATCTGGTGGAAGCTGCCCAGTGGAGGAAAGAATCCACCAGTGGCCTTTCCTCAGGAAGTCCTTCAGAAACCTCTTCTACCACATGCCTGGTATTCTGCTTTTTAAAGATCCAACGGGTGGTGTGAGATCAAACAGGCCATCCTTTCTTTATTTCATTCACCTGTTTTGGTCCACTCATTTCTCACTTCACCATTTCCTTATCTGTCACATATCATCTCCACACTAGCTTTGATAAGATCAGGAAGACCTCTCTAAATGAGTGATTGTTGTCTCAATTTCTTAACCTTTCTGCCATCTTTAACTCTTACAGCTAATTGCAGCACTTTATGAACTCCTACCGATTTCTCAGGGATGATTTCACAATTACAATAGACATGCAGTCTCCAATTATCACAAAGGTAGGGAGAAGTCAACAAATAAGTAACAAATTGTGCTTCATTTCAGCCAGGGACGCTTACTGGAATGTGAGGTTCCACTAGAGCAATTAAATCCCCTAATAATGCAGGGAGGAAATTAAGAATCCCGGTCTAGCTGTCATGGCT
This sequence comes from Fulmarus glacialis, assembly GCF_000690835.1. Classification (NCBI taxonomy): domain Eukaryota; kingdom Metazoa; phylum Chordata; class Aves; order Procellariiformes; family Procellariidae; genus Fulmarus; species Fulmarus glacialis. The sequence goes on along the minus strand of NW_009195141.1, from coordinate 12,009 downwards.
ATATCTGTTTTACATTCCAAGAACAGACTTCAGGATTTCCACCAACCACTACAAAGTTCAAAACAATCCATCCAACCCTTTAGGCTGGTGAGTCTTTCTCCATGGTAAATGTGCCCAAAGTTTCACAACACATTCTCTCAGAGATGGCAGTTAGCCACCTGGCAGTCAGTCTTATGAAAGGTTTTCTTCCTTTTAATTATAAAAATATCCACACAAATGCCTCCTTTGCCTATCATGCTGTTTCCACAATACCGTTCAAAGTGATTTATGAAGGAGTAAATGAACACATTCTTACTATGGTCATTATAGCTATAGTTGATTGGGCAGTATCAAGTGCTGGATTTTTGCAGTTTAGGTACCAGAATCATTCATTTGATCTGATTTACACTGACGACATTCAGTGCTGTCACTCTTATGATATAGCAACTTGTCAATGCCAGCTATTTAATTTTGTAAAGCCATTACCCCAGATTTATTAGTGATGGGTATTAAATAGCAATTCAGGCATGAAGAGTCTTATATTTTGGGGGCAGTGAAAATCCTTGAAGCAGGCTTACATTAATGTCTTGTATCTTGCAATTGGGCAGACTGGGAACACTCACACAGAGTGCAATAGCTGTTCAGCTGAACTTTGCAGCTGCTTCTTTCTGCTACAACCAGCAGAATGAAATATTTGGATCTCCATAATATAAATAAATGAAAAGCACTGGATCTAGAACTAAGGCTGGGGCTTCCCTCTTGCTTCAATGCATAGTTATACATAGACACCGATCAGTGCCTGCTGTTGCCTGCATTAATTTTACTATTGACTTCTGTAGCTGTATGGCTGGTCCTCTCTACACTAGGGGGTGATTGACTAGTTATTTAATTAACTAGTTTAAGCTGCATTAACAATAATCTCAGCAGTACCCAATGGATTTTCTGCTTTAAATATACTGTGCACTTCCCTATTTATAGTAAACACCAGCAGTGGGATTCATCTGTCCAAATATAGATTCTGTATTGTAGGTGTCTGTATCTGAGTTAACTGTCTAGGCTGCCTTCATAGTCAAGGGAACAGGCCTTCTGAGGGCAAAGCGCCTCTCATCCCATTTCCGATGTCTAAAATAGATTAAACGAATTGCCTTCATTTAGGAGATAGAGTAGGAAGGCCTATTTCTGTCCATTCACTATGGAGGGAGTCTGGATAACTGGCAATGGTATAGATGCCTACACTGTAGAGGCTACAACACAGAGAGATACTTCCTGCCCTAAAGTAATACCAAGAAGGCTGCGGCTTAGAGCAGCCGCTATGTTTCCTCAGATGAACAATTTACCACTTTGTTGCCTTGCAATAATGTTAGCCTCTGTCTCCTACTCGTTTCATTTGGAAGCAGGGTATGTTCGAGAATGGTATTTCAGACCCACCCTTCTCGCTGGCTTTCACTCTTCTCCCCATAGTTTCAACTCCATGGTCTCATTTTACTCACCAAGGAGGTAACGAGCTATTGAAATGAAACAGTGCTGCTGTGTAGTTGGTTGAGGAGATCATTGTTGAGCAATGTAACATGCTCTTATCCTTTGTCCCCAGAGGACTGAGCAAACGTTTTGTGAGGCAATCCCATTTACTGCTGATGCCAATGCCAGGAAATGAACAATCTGTGTTAGCTTTTGACTTTTAAAAACAATAGGCTGGATGCAATGCCCTCTGAAGTTACCAGGAGTCTTGTTCTTCCTTTGTTTTCAAAGGGCATGGGGTCAGGCTCAACACTAGGAGTTTATTTTGCTTTGTTTATACACTTAATGAGAAATAAAAGTTAAAAGCAGGTGTAGTTGTGATTATGAACAGTTGATCTATATGGCGAAAGCAGAACATGACTTTTAAACAAACAATCAATTTTCCTAGTTAAAGTGTTTTTGTACTAATTGCAGATGGAATTTTTTATCACACGAGTCCTAATTTAAGGTTTATATAGGAGATTATTGGCCTCTGCATTATAAAATCTAGACACACAACAATTTTGTTATAAAGTTCTTGTTATGCTTTTAAAGAGGAATTTCCCAAAGAATATGTGTATTGCTGATGATTTGTTTCTGTGGCAGATCTTCCCTAGTTTGACAATCTTTTCTGTACATATTGATAAGGTTTCTATCACTCATGTTCCCCTTTCCTCCATTTTCCCTCTCCCTATGTGAAACCTCCCTCTGAGGACCATGCATGACCCACAGTATATGTATGTATGGGGTATAACGCACAGGCTTCTGATCCCACTTATAGTCTGAAGAAACTACTGCAGTCTAAAACCAATTACCAACATTTCTGAAACATTAGTTACCCTCAAAAAATATTTATATAGTACAGCAATGTTATTATCCTTACTTTAGAGGTAAGAAATTGAATCACAAAAGAAAATAACTGACTTATGATCGCATGGACCCAAGAACAGAATCTTTCCTGAGGCCGCGCCCCATTCCCTTAGGCAGAGAACTATATACCCTCAGTCCTACGCTACGCATATACATACCGATTTATGGTTATGTTCATTGACTAGATTCCCTATCTGTGATATGGCTGATTTGCAGGAAGGACTGGTTTGCAGGGACTCACCCATAGGGACGAGAACCGCTTCAGCCATTTAGATGATCATGGCACTACTGAGGCTGAGCACAAAGTGGCAGCTGTGCACTTTTTGTGCATATGGCACAACTGCCTACTAGGACTTGGACTGTGCCTGTCACACAACTCACACGTATCACCAAACATCATCTCCTTAAGTTATAGGCAAGTGGAGGGGTATAACTGGCAGTAAGCTCTCCTTTAAGAGGTTTTCTTATGTATGGAAATGTATATAACATCTTCATAATCTAACATCTTTCTTAGTATCTTTTAACACCTTTATTGTAACCTAGAGGGGTGATGGAGTAAACTCTCATCAAGTTTGAAGATGACACAAAACAGGGGGAACCAGTTGATGCACTTCAGGGCAGGACTGCCATCCACAGTGACCTAGATAGGCTGGAGGAACAGGTCAACCACAACCTTATGAAATTCAGCAAGGGGAAATGGAAAGTCCTGCACCTGAGAAGGAATAACCCCGGCAATGATACAAGCTGGAGACTGACTAGCTGGGGAGCAGCTCTGTTGAGAAGGACCTGGAAATCATGGTGGGCAGTCAGCTGGGTATGAGCCTGGCAGCAACCTGCCTGGCAGCAAGGAAATCCAACAGCATCCTGGGCTGTTTCAGCAGAAGCACAGCCAGGAAGGTGATAATCTGCCTTTACTCAGTGCTTGTTAGACACATCTAAAGTACTCTGTACAGTTTTGGATTTCCCGATACAAGAAAGCCACTGATACATTTAAGCACGTTCAGCAGAGGGCTACCAAGATACTCAAGGGTCTGGAGCACTTGTGAAGAGACAAGCTGGGGAAATGGTGCTTGTTCAGCCTGGAGAAGAGACAGCTTTTGAGGGACCTAACTAGCAGTCTGCAGGTGTGTATGCGGTGGTGGCACCAGGCTCTTCACGGCAGTGCATGGTGGGAGGATGACAAACAATGGGCATAAACTGAAACAAGAGAGCTTCAGGGTGGATATAAAGAAAAAATTTTCCCTGTGTCAAGCAGAAAAACAGGTTAGCAGAGAGGCAGTGCAGTCCCCATCCTTTGAGCTTTTCAAGACCTGACTGGATAAATTCCAGAGTAAACTTGGTCTGATCTCTTAAGTAACCTTCTTGAGAAGGAGGTAGGACTAGAGACTCCTGAATTATCCTTCCAACTTGAATTATCCTACAATCCTCTGAAAGAGGGTTGTTAGCAAAAGATTTTGTCTGGGAAGCACCAAATAATACTTTCAAGCCACAAACTTCAGGAAGGAGTGTAAATGCATACTAAAATCTTACAGCAGACAAAGTATACATTCTGCGCAGAGCAATCACTTCCCTTATATAACAGCCTTTGCATTGTTCCTATTTTTAATCCCTTTATTATCACCAATCACCACTAATGCAAAGAGTGAGACAGGAGTGCGGACTGCCATACTGCTTATGATGGCTTTTGGACGCACTGCAGAGTGCATACAAAATTGCTTATGTTTATGGAGAGACATTCTGGCCTCTACCTCACTACAAAAACATGTGCTTTGCTTACGCAAAATCCTCACAAGTCTAAAGTAATTAAAGTTGCTGTATTTCTGTCTAATATTTCACGGTCAGAAGTGTGTGAGCGTGCACTATGTGACACACCACAGTAAGTCTGACACAGTGGAGAGATATCTGAGCTGCAACTGAGTTATTGTGCAAGCACGTACCATCTGTGCAATAAAAGGGATGGCCTGAAATGGCTATTTATCCATGCTCTACTATCCAGGCCAGAGGCCTGGAAATCTTGGCCAAATGGCCATATTTATCTTTCTCCACATGGACAATAAAATAGAGTAATTGACAAAAAAAGAGGATAGGGCAATGCAGATGTATGGTAT
>NW_009195141.1:3778-7536 GCF_000690835.1 Fulmarus glacialis | reverse complement strand
TCCCTGATAGACCTTAAAATTTTAAGACACACCTCTTTTGTTTCCCATGCTGAAGAAGTGTCGCCCCTTTCTTGTCCAAGGGTAAAAGTGAGTCACAGAACTACAGCTTTCATTTTCTGTTCTTTCCACTCCTGGGATGGTATGACAGCGGGGAGAAATAAATCCCACGTTGGCGGGATGTGCCAATTTAAAACACAGTCTCAGTACTGTTTCCTGCACTGGTTTTGCTGCCTGCTGCCAGGCATCTTCTTCTGTGTGAGGGTTCCTCAGGGCTGGTGGGAAGGATCACTGTAGAGCAGATTGATTTCCAGGTCCCAGAGCAGACCCAATGTCTTATGCTTACAAGGCACCCAGACCCCTCTTGGGCTTTCAGCACAGCTTTCTCCCACAGGGTCAGTACTCTGTTTGTCCAAAAAGTGAAAAGGGCAGTGATAAAGCTGATGAGTGGTTTCCAGCTTGTTTTCTTTACTCAGGTCTTGTTTACTCTCTAGTTCCCAGAAGCCTCTGACCAGTTGTGAACCAGCAGCCTCATCTCACCAGAACTGATGAAATAAAACAGGAACAAAATGTGAAAGCAAGAAGGTTTTCACTGAGTTCTCTAAAACGCTTTGGGCTTGTCTGTATGGGTTTTTGTGCTGATCTAACAAAACTGAATTGGAGTTGCATCAATTTAATTAAATCACTGCAAAAGCTGTGTAATCTAATCCTTTGTTTTGGTTAACACCTATGCAACTCAAACATCTGAGCAATAGCTACATAAAGAGCTCAAAGGCATAAAAAAGACTCAAGCTCCAGCCCACCAATCTCAGTTTCAATTAAAGGCTAAGAAAGCATGCACTTCATGCCCCTATACTTCACTGTAAAGCAGGGAGAAACAGAGAAAAGTGGTAGATGTTCCTAAATTAAAGAAACTCATGCCTGGTAGGGATAGGCTAAACCAAATCAAGTAACTTTCAGGTCTTCTTCCTCCTTCATAAAACTAGCACTAAATGCCAAAAGCTTCTTTTTTTTTTTTCCATATTGCAAGCCACCTTTAAAGTCTCCTTGACAATATCGTATGAGTCCCTCGAGGCTTTTCCAACACTTCATTTTAGTCATCTGGAACAACTTATTGATACACAGTCATCCTTTTCAGAAATTTCGAGAGAAATTAACCCACGATTACTCACACTGTAAATCCCTAGGGAGCAGTCTGGTCAATGCTTTTGTGTATAGTGACTCCTGCCATGCACAACAGCGCCAGACTCATGGAGACTATCAGAGCTTTCTGAATAATCAGCAAAAATGGATCGCTTTCCGACTTTGCCAGTTGGCAGCTGACACTGTCTCTAATGGTAAGTTGGCCACTCCTCCCCCTTCCATTTGCCTGCGTGGATGCTGAAAGGGAAACCTCAGGGAACCCAGGAGACATTAAATTAGCTGAGGTGGAGGTTATCTGGTGATTCCTGATTGCAGCAGAAACAGACTGAAAATTAGCATGGTTAACTCACTAAAAGTCAACAAGTGATGGCTCCTGTTGCTCTGCTGTGTAAATGAGGAGGGGGCTTGGGAGTCTTTCCCTCTCACACTCTTAAATACAGATTAACCGGAAACCCTCTTTGTGCTCCCCTGAGACTAAAAGTGGGGCTGGGAATTACAGAATCTGGGACTGGCTCCAGCAAGAATATATTCTGCACTTCTTTACAGTTACGTAGCTGTTGCCTTTTCTGCAGAGGCCCCAGCAGGGCTCCCTGGAGGCTCGCTGACCACCTCTTCTCATTGAAAGCTGATTATTGCTGTGGTTGCGGGCATCCTTCCCTAGCTTGCCACTGCCTAGGTTCAAGAAAGCTGCTGCAGCCTAGGTTCAAGAAAGCCAGCAGCCTGATGAGATAGCTTTGTACCACACCACTAAATGCACAGCTGGTCAGCTAGCTGGGCTATGGATGAATATCCTCCTCCTCCTGGCCCAGCTGTGGGAGCTAGGGGGGATATTTCCGCCAGCTGCCTGTTGCTGCCCCCTTGTCAAATGCCTCCATCTTCTCAACTCTGCCAGAGGGAATCGGGACAGACCTCTGGGACTCTCAAGTGCTCCCAGTGCTCTGCCAACTAGAAACAGTGGCACCAGCTACAACGGTAACGAACTCCTTCACAACATGCAGTGCCCTCTCCGATAATTCAGCAATTTGGAAGACAACACAGAATTCTTCCAAGCTTTTTTTTTTAAATCTTTACCACCATCAATTTCATTGCTCCCAAGTTCATAAAATTAATTATTTTTTCTTCCATTATGTCCAAATTTTTTGCTTGGTCACATCTGTGATACCATTTTAGGTACGATGGAGTTATTAAGGGATCAGTGTAGTCAGAACTGGCCTCTGTTCACACTATTCGGTTCTGATATATATCAGTTAAAAGACAAAGTTTTGTGCAGCTTCCTGACCCAGATCTCTTCTTCTGGTCCTGTTTTTATTACTGTTGTGAGGCACGATGTATGTATCAAAGTATCCACAGCGATACTTTCTTTTGCCAAATAAGCCTCTCTTCAGTGTATAACACTAATAATGCTTCAGCAACTTTAATTACTTGCACTTACAAGCACAAACACTTTTTGTTCTCTGTTGAACACATATGCCCCCCCCTTAAAGCCTTGCGCACATACGTGCAAGCAGGCACACATGCAGGCCTATACTGCCCTTCCAGTGGAAAAAAATCATCTCTGTTCATAGAAATTTTCTGTGTTTACAGAGCAGGCATCTTTAGGCTCAGTTATTACAATGCTCCATTATTTCTTTTGTTGCAGAATGGTAGGGCTGGCAGGGACTTAGGTAAGCCTCATTAAGCAACTCTTGCAGTATGCATAATCATTGTGATGGAAGTTATAGGAGTGTTTATGATATTCTTACATGAATCAATTAAATATGGGACTTAAAATGACTCATCATGGTTCTGCAGCATTCACTTCCCATCTGTCTGACCTTTGTTCCCCACACAGACATGCTGGATCTTCTTCCCACAAAAATCTGAACCTGGTATATAACTGACAAGAGCGCTGTATGACTTGCATCTATCAAGGAATGAAAGCATGCCTTAGGCTGCAAGGTTTGTTACTCTGCTTTCAAAAACGTACTCACAAATCATCTCTCCAAACAGTACAGAATATCAGCTTTGGAAGTACTAGCTTTAGTTATTCATCGACACAGCTACTGAAAGGTTATGTGTCTTCACAGCTCACTGGCTTTATCTACTCATAGAGGAATATCTCATATAAAGCTTCACTGCCATCCTGCCCATCAGCCTATGTAACATTGCACACAATAATGTGCACAAACACTCCTCACTGTATGGAGTTGTCATCTTTGTTTGTCTCTGGATGAACCATGTCGCATTCTTAGTCGCAACTGCAGACACAGTAGGAGGGGCAGTGCTGCCAGCTCATTATGAACGCTCAAAATCCCTTCTCCCATTGACCATCAAGGAAAATATTACTCACAGCGTATGCAAGTGGTATGGCACACACTATTTTCATAGCAGTCAATTGCAGGAGCATGAATTCATTTCCTTTTCCTTCACTAGCTGGAATATGAAAAATGGTGATCCACTGGGAAGACAAATAAAGCCAGATTCAGCTGAGCAAGGTCAAATCAAAACACTTTGGGCTATGACTAAGGGCTTGAAGAACCAGCAGAAATGCGTCGCTGACTGCACTTGCACAACACAGCAGGTTCATGGCAGGAAGCTCTAAAGAGAATCTGTGTGCTGCCAATGCAACAATCAATTCC
>NW_009195141.1:0-3765 GCF_000690835.1 Fulmarus glacialis | reverse complement strand
ATTCGGAGACCGTTGGGTAAGCATCTTAATATTTCCTATTGAAAGGGGGACAAATTTCCCAAAACTTCTATGAGAAGTTTTCCCATTTCCAGCAGTTTTAAGGTACAAAAACCATAAACATCATCAAAGCGTGGTGGAAAAACAAAACGCATGAGAACATTTTTTATACCACCACAGCACTGGTAATAATCACTACTTCATTGATAATCCACAGTCCTTATTCAATAACACCATTTGCTTTATAAATTAGGTAAAAATTCACAGAGAATAACCTACCATAATATAGAAAAAACTACTTTTAAATAAAAGGGACTGCTAACTTAAGTGATGCCTACGAACTCTCCATAATTCTCTATCATTATTTTGAGAGTGCATGAGCACAGCATTTTTAATATCACCCCTCCACATTCCGATACTCGCACTCTCTATCTGCACAGTAGTAACAGTGAGGACGTTACAGACCTACCTCCCACTTCAGGAGAAATAGAGAATACTCACATGCCATGCTGCTAAGAGCGAAGCGCCACATTTGACAATAATATTGGCTAAAAATAAAAAATAACTCAGACAAAGTGCTTTTCAGTTGCATGAGTTCCCTCATCTGGTTCATAGCACAGACCCCACATGCAGTTGTTCCAGCATAAATGAGGGATTAGGAACGGGATGGAAAAGAGGCCAGTGACAGAGATACAGGAGCTGTTTATACAAGCACTGCTGCTGGGAAAATGTATGTGCAGCCACAGATAAATTCAGTTTGTATTATTTATATATGAACTTGAGTTCTGGAAATGAAGTGTCTACAAACCACACACTGGCCATCTCTTCTCTCACCAGTATAACACCAACACTTATTTCACAGACAGCAACTCCACTTTAGACAGACAACACCTTGGGCATTGCTCACAAACTGAAGGAGAAAACAAATTGACTTGAAGGTCATACTCTTTTGTCTACACCAATTCTTGCATGAGAAAGTTAATAGCAATGCAACATATCTTCTATAGGCTGAACATTTCCTGGCTCCCTAAGAAAGAAGCACTCTGAAAACATGTATAATTTCTCCCTGCTGGTACGTGTTGTAGCTACCAACCATGGAAGAAACTGCCTGCATGCTGTGTTATCAGTATGTTGTCTGTATGGCTGTGCAGCAGATTGTTGCTGCTTCCTTATTGCTGCTCCTGCAGATTTCATCATTGCTTTCAAGTATATGATTAAAAATGCACTATATTGGGGTTGCAAATTAATAATTAAATTTGAACTGCAGTCAGACAACCCCTCCTAGTTTACAGTCACCCAAAAGTTCATTCTACCATGTATTTATTTCATATGTGGTTGAAGCCGTCTTTCAATGTCATCTAGGAATGCCTTCAGGAAAAAATGGTAAGCATGCAGAGCCACGTGGAACTGCAGCGCTGTGAAGACATTATGAATGACAGTGTTTCGGCAGACATGAAGCCAAGACCACTTTCCCCAAAGGAAGCAAACATTGAAAACATGCACTTTGCCTGGCCTCCCTGTGTATAAGTCAACAGCTTCCTATGATGATTCACTAAGACTTACATCATCATCACTGTTATTATTTATACTGAGAGCTGTTCAGAGAAAGAACTACCTCTTGCTGTGTATATGCACAACATCTGCCATGGCTACCACCTCAAAACATGAAATTGCATTAATTCTTAGTTAACATGCCTTTCCTATGGAGCATTTCTGTGCTCATATGAAAAAAAACAAGGGGTAAGAGAACAGGCACATGAATTCCATCAACAGGTCTTGAGAAACCTGCGAAAACATTTTGAATGCTTCTTCAGCACACTGTAATTTCCATGCACACTTGCATATCAGCAGGTCAGGAACTGCCTAAAGCTGAAGTAGTGCCCAGCTGAGCACCATTGGTGGGACTGGCCAAAGTCTATTGGCAATCTCCCAGTGATTTAGTGCTCTCATCTTGAAGGTCTGGTCTGATAACAAAAATGTCTCCTTCCTCTTCCCAGGGAAAACATTCCCTGTGTAACTCATTACTTGAAAACATGCCTGTCTGACCAGTCAATGCTTTGAACCAGGCCAAAAAGCCACAGACGTCACCATCCTACAGAACCGTACAGATCGGGCTATTTCTGAGCTGAGCCCACATGGGTCTAAGTGAATGCTTCCAGAATGGCCTACATCAGTTTGATGTTCCAGCTGACAGTACAGAAACTCCAGCAGTCACTTTTTGTCCCTCACCAAGCAAAGAGTAAAAGCAGAGCATTTTCCCCGGCCCCCATTACAAGAAAAGAAGTTGGCAATGGTTGATGAAAATTTTCCTAGCAACTCAGCAGGATATAATCTTTCCTCTCACAGTTCCACAAGGCTCTGAAGGGCCCTTCAAAATTTGCTATAGCTTCAGAGATAAGTGCCCAGGGAGCAAAATGCTGCAGTTCTGTGTAGCAGAAACATTTAGAGTGGACATACTGCATCATTAGCACTCACGCACACGTTTTCCTGATCAGTCAATTCCAGAGTACCGAGATCAAGTGGATCATTAATTCTTCACAGTAGAATTAGAGGTCACCTGCATTTTAAAGTGTCATTTTAGTGAGAGATGTCTAACAACAGGAGAGCAAAATAAATAGCATATTATTAGTGGGTGCACTCTGCGTTAGATTCATAAATTCAGTCATCTACTGAAGTAGTCTCCCATCCTTTTGTACTATATGTAGGCAAGAGTTGCAAACATAAGTACTGGGACAGGGAGATATTGTAGATAAAATATAACTTACTGGCACTGTACTTAGGGAATAATATCCTACAATAAATACAGCCTAATGTCTGTTATCACTGGCAACAGAAATTTGCAACTGTAGAAAATGTTCTGATTCTACAAATTTATGACATCTGTGTACCATAAAGTAGACTATACCACACTTTGCCATTTTATAAGTTCACATTTCTTTCTATTACGATAGTCTTATCTTATACAGCTTTCCTTCTACAGCAAGTTGCATAAATCAGGTTTCCAACCTCCTAGCGAGTTCACAGCAGAGACCCTTCCACGGTACCAAAGGGAATCAGAATTGTCCTATTCATCTTAACGGCATGCTGACTTGCCCAAGTATGTCCATGTTAATGTTTAATTTGCTGACCTGTTTGCCTATAGTAAGACAAAGCAGCATGTATGAATAAAGAAAACAGACATAAAATACAATATTTTGCTAGCTGTTAAATAACATAAAATATGTGTGAAAATCACAATTAAGAAAGCCACAATTAAGCAGAGAAAATATGCCACCCTCACAACATACCAGGATCCCCTTTTCATTTAGGACAGACTTTTACACACTTTAAAACATTTTGTGCCAGGAAGCCTGAGTCCCTTAAGACAGGAAGATGTTTAATGATTCCTTTCTTTCTATAAAGAAAAATAAGCTTTCTTCTGCTATTAAAAACTATTATAGGCATTCCTACTAAAGAGCGGATAAGGTTGTACGAGGTGTTCAGTGCTTCACTCTCATCCACGATCAGATTCTCATACAGGCTGGATCTCACCGCAGACCAACAGCCACCTGTTCATTTTTGGATGACAATTTCCTCTAAACTTTGAAAGAGAGAAAGAGAATGCGTAATTCGGAAAGAAGGGTTCGAGAGGCAGAAAAAGGTATCAAGGACAATGTGGTAATTCAGATATGAAAAAAACACTTTAGCAAGCAGTGGAATATATAAACTTACGGGGTGTCCAGGGGAAGGTGCGGGTGTCCGGGGGCTGCCGGGCGGCCCCTGCGAGGC
>NW_009195140.1:7165-101483 GCF_000690835.1 Fulmarus glacialis | reverse complement strand
AATTATATATAATTAATAGAATTATTTTTGTTCTTACCAAACTTATCGATAGTATTCAGTTATCTCCTGAGGAACCATGTATTAGGCATACAGAGTTTATGAAAGAGATCTGGTCTGCTGCTTTTTCCACTTCCATCAGGTGGATATTTCTACCCAGGTCCGGTGTCTCTGCCTGTTATTAGCAGTGACTCTCTTGAGCAAAGTGACAGGCTCTATTCTCTTTATGGTGTGTCAGATTTGAGGAATATGTCACCTATTTCTGGTAGCATTGTTTGTTTGGAGTGACAACCCTACGGGACCCTGGGGCAATCTATTGTGACTCACTCCTGTTTGCAGACGTGGGTTTTTTTGCATTGTGGGTTTTTTTGCTTTGTGGTTTTTTTTGTTTTGTGGGTTTTTTTGTTTTGTTTCCAAGAGAAGCATAATATCCGTTTCATGCTTTTAGGACATCAAATCATACCAAATGGTCTTTGTCTTGCCTTTTCTGTCTTTTTATTCTCTTTTTATCCTTACTAACCAGGAGCACAAGTATTTTAACAGCCCAGAGGTTCTTATTGCAGATTTCTTTTAAACAGAAACAATAAGTGCTATTTTGCAATAAAATCATGCTAAATACAGATTAGACTCTGACTCTGAATTCTTTCTAAGATTTCTATTCTTCTGTCATTTTCATTCTCTACCAGAGCATTGCCCACACATTATAAAGGGTGTGCTTATCCAAGTTTCTATGCGTGTTTTGCACTGAGATTCTAGTCCCCAGATTATCCACTCGGTGGATGTTAATGCACACCCAGACTTCAGAAAAGGAGCTGTTTAGTTCATTCCTGGGTGAAGAAGCCTGGCCAAGAGGTTAGTGCTCCTTGAGATCCCACCCCTCTGTATACTATGGAAATAAGAGACCTCAGGTTTGTATGGACTCCAATCAATTTACCTTTCTGGAAGAAGGGGGTTGGCTTCATTCGCAAAGCAAATAAAAAGCTATCAGCATTAAGTTTAGTTCTTGGGGTGTTATGCTCTTATCGCCCATAACATAGGTCCCATTCTCAAACCATTTTTATTCTTCCTAGACTGGGTAGATATAATGAAATGCTCTCTGCAGTGAGTCATCAGAACCCATTACTCCTTCCCTAGCAGGACCTGTATATACTAAAAGGGAACATTGCTTATGTTGTGGAAACAGTTGGCACTAAAAAAGGCACAATCAGTGAAGTGGGCAACTAATGGCATACTGAAGGGTCTATAGCTGGTCATGAATCGAGAGCTGATGGTAGACCTCAGTTCATCACATATTGTTGAAGTTCCATGATTACACTGAAAGAGTTGAGCAGTACCAGCACCTAGCTAGATCAGAAAATACTGTTTCTTGTTTTTCTTGCAAGTATGATAAATTAAATTCAAAACATTAAAACACTTTTTTAAAAGATTAGCAGAGACTTTAGAGAAGCCTCGTAATTTTTTTTTTGTTGTAATTAGTTAACTATGAGGGCACATTTAATCAAAGTGCTATCTCAGGTAGACAAGAAATGCAGCCACCAGAACACAAAGTGTTCAGTTTCCATGGAAATTTACTCAAGGGAAAAAGGAAGATAAGCACTTATTCCATATATAAGGCAGTAAAATATTCTTTAAAACATCATAAAGTCACCTAGTCTGCTATAAAATATCAATAAAATGCAATAGCAATTTTCAAATTCTGTACCTATAAAGATAAGCAGTGTAAATTTCTGGAGGCAAAGCAAGCGAAGGAAGAGTTCAAAACTATACCTGTTACTAAGTTTGCTTAGTAACAGGCACAGTCTGCTGAGTGAGCCAAAGCTGTCTTTGCCAGAGTAAATTCTATTTTTAGAATGATCACTGCATTCTGCAAGCTCATCTATGACTTCACTGGTTAAACCAAAACATTATCTAGCCTGACAAAAGCCAAAAACAGATGATGATTTTTATGACTACGCATGAATGATGCTTTTATGACCTTTTTTATTTATCTTTGTTTTATACTGGTGATACTTGTTTTTGTTTAAAAAATACAGGAGACCCCAATTCAAGAGTGGTAACAAATGATCTTTACTAAAGAACACAATTGCTGTTTGCAAAATATAAACAAAAGAGGTTTTTATTGTTTTCTTGTAATCAGTGATATATTTGTTGCTTGTATACTTAATATCAATATTCATTTATTGATTTGTTTTGACTGAGTGTGTATTCATGCTTTTCATATTATTTATGATGCTATTTTTGTTGACTGCCTGGAGTCTGATATACCATAAGGGAGTTAGGATGAAGTCTTTTACAATGTCTGCATCAGCTTAGTTATTGATCAGCAGCATTTCAGAAATGTAAATATCTTTTTAGCAAATTAAACAGCATTAATCCAAATGCAAATGCTAAATTCTATAAGCATAAGCTGTAGGAGGTGATTAACAAAACTTAGTTTCATTTCAGTGAATCACAGGCCTCCTGAAGTCATCTGTGTTGCCTGCTGGCTATATATTAGGTTGTACATTTAATAGAAGTCTGCCAGTATTTTTTGTGGCATTGTCACATTTTAAAGGCAAATTCATTTTATGTACCTTGTTGAATGAATGCCTTATGAAATTTGTGAGGAATGGCCCTTCTCTTGTGTCATAGCTTGCGACACAAACAGGTAGTTCCTGGTGATCTTAAATCTATGGTACAAGCAACATTAGTATAAGCCTTCCCTCATCCCTTCTTTGCATTACTTAAGTAAAACAATCATTTATGCCCCTATTTTCATCTCAACCTACTGATTGACAACGAAGGTCACATGTGATAAACATCATAATTTCAGCCATAGATGTTAACACTTACTACTTTGCCACCTCGAAGCTTATTTGCCTCTCATTTCCCATGATATAAATTTTCAGTTATTTATATGAAGCCATAGTAAACCACAGTAAATAATTAGGACCATAATCTTCTTGCAGAGATTTTGCCATTTAAGTTAGCTACGCTGGAAGCATATGAGGTGCTAAGATTTATGTAGTAATTATCTTTTGCTGTTAGGGTCTGATCCAGCTTCCACTGAAGTTAATGTACATTTTATCATGCCAATAGCAGTTGGCTTAGGCCTTTAGGGGTGGACTTATTAAAAATAATAATAATAATTAAAATTTAAGCATCATCTTGCTTTTGGATTAAAGTAGTATCATATTAAGGAGATAATTTGACTTGCTGAAATATTATGGGTTTGGCAGTCAAATGTGAGAACCATTTTAGAATAAGAATTCTATTTAAAAGAAACACAAGATCATTGTTAGTCAGAGAAAAATTCTGTTAGTGTCAAAAGGCCAAGTTGAGAGTTTTGCTAACTTAAGTTTTTGTTACCTTTTGGAAGGCATTGGGTTTTGTGCTGAAAGAGCCATGTCTACCTGAAAAATGCTTCTATACAAACTTTTATAGTCACACTTTGTGACTGGACTTTTTCTTCTAGTCATGCAGCACTGCCACCATATTAAGTAGATATAAAAACCAAATATAACATGCTAGCATGCATATTGCGTAGTAGATTTGGTGAAAGCAGGGAACATCCCTAGTGCAGTGACAGAAAAACATTGTATTTTATATCTTCCCCAATGCTGCTGTGCAATTGCATGGCATTTGGCAAGCAAGAAGTAAAAGCCCTACAATGTTGAGGATGTCTTAGTTATGATGTTACCATTTTAGATCACCCAGAATGTGTGTGGCATATTTATTCCTGAAATATTTCCTCTGAAGAACTAAACTCCTGTTTTAATTACCTGATGCACCCCCTCCCCCCCAACCCAAAACAAAAGCAAATTAACTTCTCAGATGCAGATAATGAGAACAAATCAGTAACACCATTGTAAAATAGTACTAGCTTCAGGAGACAGCTGCAAGAGTAAATAGGTCCATTTGTTTTGAAATCCTTCCTGAACATCATGACTCATTTCCAGATCTATTTTGGGCTCTGTCGTATGTGTGTGTGGTTGAGGTCACACAAGCAAGTAATCCAAGCGGCTGAAGCAGTGCGAGTTGTCAAAAGGAATAGTTTATTAGGTGGATTTGCTGTATAGAAATGTCTTTTCATGCTCTGCCTGTTCGTAAAACGATATGAGCAATAATCTGCCTCGGCTGCAATGACTTAAATCTTCTTGTTCAGAATCAGAGAGAGCTTCAAATTCCTTCTCTAGATAACGTCAAATCTAACCCTTAACTTCCCTTCCAGGGAAATCAGGTAAAAATAGTTAAGACGGCTTTTTATTTTATCTGGAAAGCAGATTTAGGAGAAACATAGTACCTTTTGCTAGTAATGCCCCCAGAAGACTAAAAAGGTCACTAGCTGATTTCTACCCATTCCAATTAGGGCAATTCAGTGTGTATGCACTTGATGCTAAGCCTGATCGTGGGTGCTTTTTTAGCTTGGGTGTCAACTTTGAGGGCTGCAAAGAGTACAAAACACTAATGCCTGCTCACTGGGACATCTGCACGGAGGTGTCGAGCTGGGGCTCGTTCAGGGCTCATGGTGAGTCATCTCTGGCTGGCGGAGAGTGCGCTCAGCTGGTGAGCAAACCTCTCCGGCGGGAGCGTTACCTGCTTGGAGGGAAGCAGATGTGTCGGGAAAGGAGAGGAGACACCCACAGTATATTCACAAAGAAAATGGTGTGTTTTCTCCAGTTTTTAAGCTTTTCATTTAGTCTTTTTGAGAGCTGAGGATAGTGGTGTACTTTAATACAAACCTGGATGAAATGATGACAGCTCTTAGAGTCAGACAGTGAGAAGAATAAGAATCCATTAATTTCAACAGAGTACTGTCAGTGTGCCCTGATCACCTCAGAGCAATTCTTGCTTTTAGGTTTGACGATTTTGGAATTCCAGGAACAGTATTGTGTTACAAACAATTGCGAAGAAAATAAAACCTGTCGTCTGCACGATTCAATAAAAACTCTGGGGCAGTTTGTCTGACTCAGACCCTGACTTTCAAAGAAAACTTGGTTGGCATTTTGGTTGGGGTTTTTGTTGCTGTTGCTGCTGATTGCCTGTTTCATTTTTTCGGTTTTTATTTTATCTTTTTCCCCAAATCTCCTAAGCCCCTCATGGTATGGAGAACAACTAAACTTTCTAATCAAATTAGGACAACGATGGGTGTTTCTCAAAACCCTGAGATTTCAGGTTCCATATAGGAGACTTTGTTGGACTCTGATGAAAAACTCATCTCTATGTTTAATTCTTTTCACCGGTGTCCTGGAAATAATCTACGACAGGAAGTCGTACATTAAAAAAAAAGTCACCCTACGTAAAGTCACCTTATCAGGATCAGGAGGCCAAGTACTCCATCTACTGTCTGACATGTTAGGCTCTCTTGCTGTTGTTTCCAGGTCTTGCTATAATGGACATCCTGATCCTATCACAGCAAAGTTTTTGGAAAAAAAAAAAAAAAAAGATTGGCAATCAACAGCAAAATAACCCGTATAAGCTTATTAAGAGTCTTGATCACAAGGGCATCTGGACACCTTGGAGCCAGCAGCTAATGTAGACAAAAAGGTATTTATCAAACAGTAGCATAGCGTAGAGTTTCTTACTCTCTTACTGCATATCAGCAGTATGCTTTATGGTGGATGACTTTAAAACCTTTCAAGACCTTTTCAGAATAATTGCTAAAGCCAGTGAGGAAACAGTGGTTATATTTTTCTAATCAATTATCCAGAGAAGAGATCCTTCCAGTTCATGAAGGAAAACTGATGTTTGCAAAAGATTTATGCTCCACATAAGTTCCCATCTCTACTACCTGCAAGTGAATATATTGGAGCTGTGTCTTCCAGATTCTGAATATTTATTTGTCCCTTATACTACTGTTACAAGAGACCCTAATATCTAGACTAGTTCTGGCAAGAAACTTATCAAGAAGTATGAACAGATACCAAAACCTAGTAAATACTAATTAAAGCAACATATGTTATTATCAAACTAGAGGCACTAAACCATACCCATGTTCATTCATCTAGAGCAAAGTGACCTCAGCAGCATTCTAACAAGTGAAATGTGCAAAGTATCCAAATGGTTATTAATTTATCTTAATTTTGTGGGAGTAGTACCAGGTTTATATGCTAAAGGAACAAGGACATTTCTTTAACATTAAGTCAGCTGGGTAACTCCTTTCACCCGTAGAAACTCTGGCTAGTTTCTAGCAGATATCAAGCTAGAACACATAGACTCTAGGAGGAAGGGGTAACTTGCCTTGGAGTTGCTATGATTCTCCAAGACATAGTCTGCACAGCAAAATGACTGACTGGTATTGGTATATCCTGCTTTAAAATAAATAAATAAATAAAATTTTAAAAAAAAAAAATCATAGAGAATATACTTTTTCCAAGGTACAAAAATATAAAAAATACTGTGCCAAAATTTCATATTTACCAGGCCTGAGATATACAGCCTGGAGAATCATCTTTGCTGTCTATGGCACAGATATAAAAAGCTCTAATAAGGTAAGCCAGTAGGAGCTTTTGCTTTGGCATCTAGTGAGTTTTTGAATCCAGACCATAGTGCTTGTCTACCTCATGGCAAAGCTCTGGCATTTTAATTAATGCAAATCATAGACATGTTGCAATATAAGACAAGGTGCAATGGAAGCATGAACTGTTGTTGTTTGTTATTGCACTCTACTACAGAAATGTGGGAGCTGCAGTACAAAGGAATCTGCTGAATGCTATAAGAACACTAGAAAGTAGAGATTTTTTGCAGTATTGGCTGTCAGTTAATAAGCTTAGTTTTCTCTCAAGGGAAAATAGATTTTCCTTTTGTAAAGATTTTTTTTTTTTTCGTCACAATGTGCAGTACTATAAATTGCATGCAAGGGACTTGGTTGGAATTTACAAATGATTGTAGTCTTTTATTGTGTTTTATGCACTCGTAAAACTAGAATGGCTACGGTAACTGAAGTAATATAGTAGTAATTTTCTATGCAATTTGATTTAGGGAAATCTAATGTCTGATGAGAACTTATTACGTGATTGAGCATTAATATTCTTTCCTGCTCTTTTCTGGCTTAGTACCTCCTTTCTAACACAAAGTTCATTGACATTCTCCCAGTCACACTCAAGGTTATTCATTACATGATCATTACCACCTACCTTCAACTCTTTGGGAATTTCCAGTTTCAGACAGTTACAGTGTTTGGAGAGCCCTTCCACAATTTTAAAATTTTGCAGAAATCAAAATAATTGCTTCTTCAGCACTATCCAAAACTTGTGGGTACTAGTGAGACACCCTGTCCCTTCCACCATCGTCCCACATGAGGAGCTGCAATGATAACCTCTGATGGCACAGCTGTAGCTTTGTTCCATGCCACTACCCAGGACTGATGGCGAGTGAAGTTTCTAAGTTTACCACGGGCCTTTAAGGGTTGCTCTACACCACTCTTGTCCTTTTGATGTGTGACTTTTATCCCAATATGCTTCAAGCTATTTCTTGAAATGGATTTGTGCTAAAAATAAGGACTATTGAACCCAAATGTGCCTGAACTCTATAGGTTTGATTTGCAGGGAAGATGCCTTTCTGCACAGCTAACTTTGTGATTTTAAGCTGAAGTCTCCTGACATTTGCTGTTTAAGTTAATGACCTGTCTCTTGAAGACTGGTGATTGTGAGACTGTCTGCTTTCATTTAGGCGAAATCTCTAGGCCTGTAACTGCATGGGAAAGTTTGAAAACTTACTCTGAGTTCACTTTATGTTTTCAGAAACAGGGACAGAAGCCTTTCAATTAAAAAATAATTTAGGCTTTTTCTTTTCTTTTTTTAATAGGATTGCTTTTTGTCTTGTGGAGCTTAGGGGTCTCTTCTGAGGTTATGGACTTCTTATTGTCATTTTGGATTTTGGCACCTTTTCTAAACTCAAACCTTTTGCAAAACAGCAAATTGCCACTATTGTCATTTTTGTCACTGCTGAAGTTATTAACTCTTGAAAATTGCTTTGAAGATCTTTCAGATTACTACTACTTATTAAGTCAGGCTGTAAATGATCAGAGTTAACATAATGTATTGATTAGTCAGCTGACCCAGAGATCCCTGTGCGAAGATCAATGACATTAGATTTTTCAGAAATGGAATTAAATGAAAACGCATTGGGTTTGTCAGATGAACTCTTTGCTCTTGACCAAAGATATCCTATCTATAATAATGTAAGTATTTTTAAGCATAAAGAAACTAGGGTACAGATGTCTGACAGGAAAAAACACAGAAAGGTGTTAGAAGGAAAGGAAAACTGAGAAAATCTGAGTAGTTCTCTTCAAGCAGTATCAATTTCAGAGGGCTGATTAGCACCAAGAAGCCAAAACTCTTGGCGCTGGCACCGTACTCCAACGCAAGAGAGGCTGCCATGTTGTAATAAAATAATTTTCTGCTCCAAGGAAAACTGATTTTTTAGCTGGAGATGTTTTACTGCTTCACAGAAATAAAACCGTGGGATGTGCAGGATGCTGCACTATATATACACCCTCCAGCTATACTAGTTTTTGACAGATTCCCTGTAATAATCTTCTACGCTTTCCCTCTTCCTAATCACTAAACTTCAAATGCCACAAGTAGCTGGCAGCTGCCTCCTGGGTGGGGAAAGGGGCAGAAAGGGCCCTGGCCTGCTTTAAAGAGGTCAAACAGGGAAGAGTCCAAGTTTGGAGGGGAACTCCTCTATCACAGTTATAAACCAGCATGAAGTTAGTGTTGGAGAATGCCTGTGTGTTTGACTCTGCAGGTTAGCGTTTAGGACACTTAACTGGTAGAGAAAAGACCTTGTTTAAGATGCATGCTCCATGGAGAAACATGAGTGTATGATGCCATCACTGAATTTAAAAAAATAATAGTTTATTTTTAAAAACACCAAAACAGATACAAGTAGGTTTTCCCCTCTTGTATGAGTTCCTTACTCCCCAGGCTATAAGGCTGGGATATTTCTTCTGTGATGTACTTCTAGCCTTCTAACCATTGCATTTTTAGAATATAGCTCAGATTTTCTTGAGTCAGAACCTTACATTTGAGTTGATAATATTCCTTCTGTTTAAAACCGAAGCTGAGGCTTTAGCTCCTCCACTGTCTTGTCCCAGCTCCAGTCAGCATATCATGGCAAAGCTTACCTTGTATTGGCAACAAATCCACGCTGCTAAAGGGTAGCAAGGGGACTATTCTGTTTCAACCACTGTCATTCTAAGCTTCCCCCGAATTTCTGTGCCTTCCTGCAGGCACCAGGAACAGCAGGGTTTCTCAGCCTCACCAGTAGCTGGCTGCCACTTCACAATACCAAGAGGGTGTTCAAACAGTATATTCAGCAAGTACAAACAGCCTCATTTGAGTATTCAATTACTGCTAGCCGGTAGCTGAACATTAGCCAAGCCATGGCAATGCAGAAAAGACAATGAGACTTAACGCTTTATGGCTCTCTCTTTCATCTTGCCAGACTTTTTTTTTTTAACAATAATTAAGGAAGTATATGATGCAATACAATGAATCTAAACATTTTTTCTTCATAAAGTTTCAATTTTCACTGACTGTCTGATCACCACTCTTTTGAACTCAGTTAGTAACCTGTTTGTCGAAGCAGCAGAAGTACATGCAAAGTGATTTCGTAGCATAACTGTAGCAGCGTTTGTCATGTACTAGCAAATCACTTAGAAATGGGTTTTCTCCTCTGTCTTGGAGTGCAGAGGATTTAGCATTTGGATAGGATGTGTCAGCAGGCTTTGTATGTTAGACCTATGTTCTTATTCCTTTAAAAATCAAAATGTATTGGAGGTTTTTCACCTTTTCATTTCATACTTATTCTCACCTTTTTATTTTGTAACTTTTTTCCTCATATTTCCTGTGTGTTTTCCCCCTTCTCCTGTTCACTTTCCTCTTTTTCCACCTCCTTTTCCAGTGCAGTTCAAGCATTGATTATCTAATAAGACTTGTCTTCAAAGTGGAATTAAGCTGGGATTGAAGAAAAATGTTTGCTCAGAAATAGAAACTGGCCAGGAAACATGTACACCACCTGTGACCAGAAAATAATTAAAATGGTAATAGGTGTAACTCTGGAGATAGGACACTCCAGAGTGTCCTTGCAGGGGGTGCTAAAAGGCCACGTCTAAGGACATCTCTCACTGCACAGCTAAGAAGAAGATATTGAAATGTTAACTTTTAAGAAACATTGACCATGGGAAAGGAAACATTTTGCGAATGAAAAAGTAAATTGAAAGATTGTATTGGTGGAAATGGAAGGGGAGGGGCGAAGAGGGAGAACGGCATCATGCTTTACGAAAAAACCCCAACTGTCCCTCAGGAGAGAAAGTCACATCTGTCACTCTTCCACCCCTGCCATGCCACTCAGTGCTCACAGGCAGGGCTGCTGGGTGCCCTTGGGGCATCTCACCAGCACCCCACTTTCATCCTCTTTCCCCTCTTTGCCTTTTCCTTGCTCTGCCTGGATGACAGTCATCTGTCATCTCCTGTATTTTGGAGAAATAAGAAGTAAATTGTGCTCATCATGCCAGAACAACAGGTTGACTAGAAATTCAAGGGAAAATTATGGAGGAGAAAAAGAAAGAAGGAGTTGGTGCTACAAAAGGAACTGAGATACAAAGGGGCAAGGGGAATCGGAGTATCAGCATTCCTCATTGTCAATGAACAGTGAGCAACAGGCTGATTTAAGACAACTGTTTTTCCCTCTCAGGTCCCTAAAAGTTACTTTTACAGCTGGAAATTGATGTGTGAATCTACATCTACCTTTAAAATATGCTGCTACTCCTACAACACATATACAATGAGGCCTTGTTTCACCACCTGAATAAAAAAAGAGGGGGCCTTTGGTAAACAGAGAAAGTGTCCCAATTTCTGTGTCTCAGCTGATCCTTGTGCTCAACTGTTTCTCGACTGATCCCTGTGCTATAACTAGAAAGGAGTATTTTTAGTGTATTGTAAATATGTATGGCTTATTTATTCCTTTATTTTCAAAAGAGATCTTAGTGTGCTCTGCATGAATGGATGTAGGGTCTATAGGAAAATTAAGTGTTTTCCCAACAGAAGTCATAAATACTAAATTCTGCAGCAAGCAGCCACTAGTCTTAATATTTGCAAAAAACTTTGGTACCAAAAGATGCTATTTTCTTTCACAAAGGTAGATGCATGTTATTTAAAGACCTGATGCTGAATCTGTGTAAAACTTCATTGTGAGATAATTTTTAAAACTTCTGGAGGAACCGAGGAGCAAAGGTGGCTAAAATACAAAGTGTTCCCAAGGACTGGAAAAGAGAACAGCCCGCAGAGGACCCTGCAGCAATGCCAGCATTGCCTTTGTAACGCGGGAGAGACACTGCCACTGGGGAGATCATTATGCAGGGGCTGGTATCCAAAAGCTTTGCGCCACCTTATAGGGAAGCAGCAAAACAAAGCTATGGCATGGGCAAATCTCTAGGACCTCAGCACAGCCTGCATCGCCTCAGAAACAGGCAATACCTGCTTTCCCAACCCCCAAAGAGATCAGTTATGGAATTCTTTTGAATAATAAAGCATAAGTGAAATTTCAGTCTCAGCTGCTACCTTATCTTGCATTTAAACTGAGTCCTCAGAAAGCCTAGCTTAGGGCAAGGGCAGTGGCACAGGAAGGGTAGGGGAAGTTTATAGGCTATAATTTATAATGTTCTAGCTTGGCATGAATAAAGTAGGTATCTTGCACAGAAATGCTTCAAAAGTCTTCTGGTTACAGTGGCTGTGGTATTACTGGTTTTGAGCACATAATTTCAATCCCCTCATTTTTAGATAATCTAAATATGCTGCTGCTGCAGAAACAATAACTCTAGAGGATGGTTTGGCACAGGGGGTCCCAGGCTGGCAATAGCTTTCGGGTTGCTCCCCACCTCCCTCCGAGGCAGTGGCTGGTCGTCCCCTGTACCCACAACCCACTGCTACCCAGGGACACCCCAGGATGGTCTACACCAGCACCACATCACCCAGCCTGGAGCTCCCCTCGGAAAGGAACATTTCCACATGAATTAACACTCTAGGACAGGTTTTTAATTAGTGGCATTTCTTTGTAACTGATGCTGTCTGACACTCTGAATGGTCTGTAAAAGCTCTGCTTAAGGCAGAGGCCATTGCACAGGAATGAGGGGCCAGTGCCAAGTCCTGTGGCACTATACATGAACCCTATCATGGATTTCTGTTAGCCCAGGATGATATTGGCAAGCAATACATTTGCTTATTTTTGACCTCTCACAAACAATACAAGAAGTCCTTTTTCTGCAGGACTTCCATGTTCCTTCTTCTACCTCCAGACTTTTCTTCTCCATGGGTTAGTGCTGGAGCACGCTGGTTGTCAATTAACAGTGAGACAGTGCCTGAGGAATGGGGTAGCACCTTCTGCATTCCTTGACTCGTGGAGCTTTTCCCTTAGTCTGCTATGCTAAGATATTAACATAGCATGCAGTCTATCTGACCGTCTTTGAACTACTCTTTGCAAGCAACATGTGTAGGAACAGCTCTTGTGCAATGAAGCAGTTTTGGAGCAGGAAAGTTGCAATATGAATACACATCTTGTTTTCTAGAATTTAACCTCCTTCTTGTAGAGAAATCCCTTTGCACAATGGCCAGGCTTGCACTTAGCTGATAGAAGAAAAATGTGTACCATTGCATGCTTATGTTTTCATTTTTCTTTTTAAAAGAACAGGGTTTATATTTACCTTGACAGAAGAGGGGTAACAGTGTGGGTCACAAGCCCTGTGGCCCCAAGGAGCTGGGCTGGGAGGCTGGTGTGATGGCAAAGCAAGGACTTCCTGCCCCAGCTCCATGGGTGCCTGGGTCCCAGCTCATGCCCAGGCACCTGGGAGCCTCACAGCAAACCTTCAGAGCCAGGGCGTGGGATTAAATTTATTTCTGTAACTCTGAAATTCAAAACTGCAGCTATTGAAGTTAATCACCATAAATTTCATAAAGGTTCACAGAAATTTTCTAGGTGAAGTATTGACGTATGTGGGGGTGTTCATTAAAAAGCAAAGAAATGACTTTTTAGACCTCCTTGATTGGTAATGCTTAACCAAAACACTATTTGAAGAGTGAGATAATTAAAGCAAGTCAGAGCATACAGAATACAGTGACGGCATGTGAAAGGTTAATATCAGGTGGTGAGACTGTTTCAGAAACATCTCAGCCAAACCTGACAGTTTTATAGCCTCCTAGAAAATATACCTTTACTTTGCTCAGCAGCACTTCAGAGCTTTCATATATCAATTGGCCCAGAAGGAAAATGTGAACGTTATTGTTTTGTCTAAATAAAAAAAGTCTGTTCCAATAAATTTTGTGGCCAAAATTAATGGGAGTAAAATAACATGTCAAAATCAATGTGTGCTTAATATCAGTGTGATGTTCACTTGTTTTCCTTTGGGTCTGTACACTGGCAAACATTCATAGGATGTGGAGTCCTTGTAAAGGTCCATGGTTTTGGAGCCTATAGATAAACTCAGTAATATAAAAATACATGTGATTAATGACCAGTACTTGAAATAGTACTTCAGAAGTATTAGTAAAGGTCAAATTCTTATATGCCCCTATTCCATCTTGTTTTCTGTGGAAAATGTTGGTGTATGTTGCTGAAGTCCCGGTGTGGTATATATGGGTCCACTTATGTCATTGCACATATCTTTCAAACTTTTCACTGACCAAATTTTTCTGGAGGTAACTGTGGTTTATGAGGAAGCTATGCCAATTCCAGCCAACAGATAAGTTCAACGGAGTGCAAGGCACTTTCTTTTGCATTACAGCTAAAATCTCATAACCATCTCTATCCAAAAGAAATATGAGCTTTTAACAGCTTTGAGGCGAAACTCATAAAAATAACGTTTTTATGTAGCATTTTTCATTTCAGGATTGCACAAAGCACTTTGATTCATGGAATTGCTTTTAAGCCAAGATAAATCATGATTTTGGTCTCCTGCAAAGCACAGACCTGTAGTTCTTCTACAGTGCCTTGTAATTTGTGGCCACTGTAGTAACCTTGGGAGACCCCCATCAGGCAGGTTATATCAGGCTTATTTTGCAAGTAGGGAAATTGTGATATTCGGTTAACTGGCTGACTCTCAGAACACACAGCAAGAAATACAATGCTCAAAATAAATTGAGATTAATCTAGAAATTAATTGTTTCACCAGCTGCAAAATGCCTAGTTATTTTCAGACACGCACCTGATGGGGGAAAAACAAACTTCTGAGCACAGTCCCTTCTCTAAGTCTCAAGGACTTGTATGAACAGAATTAATTGTCTTTAATTGAAACTTTAAGACCAGTGATAGACACTTGCTGTTAATCATTTTGGGTTTTGTTATAGTATTTGGAGTCACTATGTACATTGAGGAGGAGAAAGTTTAGTTTCTTTTCCTCACATGCCATTAACAAGCTAGTGGTGACGAAAACAAGTCATAAGGAGTGTTTTAGGGAGATTTTATTACATTTCATTGCCATGATAAAATAATGAACTTGCTTTTGTGTTCATGGTGCAGGAGTTGTGTGGATAAATATGGAGTAATTCAGACAGAATGGCAGGTACAAAGGAACTGTCCCTTTAAAAAAATTTCTAATGGAAATGATAAAATTATAAGGTTTATTTTCATCTGCAATAGTGACTTTTTGAGATGGAGCGCAAGATATGCTATTCAATGTTAGGATCAATGAAACACATTTGACAGATCCAGTCTATGGCTAAACTAAACACAGTTACTGTATTGTTCACTAGCTATAAGAAAATTTATATTGACATCAACTTAAGTTGCATTTCAGTTTTTAGACTTGGTTTTAGAGCTATCACTAATAGCTATATAAAATGTGTAATAATCCCAACTCTGCCAAATTCTTCTTGTAAGGCTTCATTTACAAGTTTTCCTACAGTCTTTCTAAGAGAGTTGCAAGGATGGAGTTTTTGGTGAGATTTTTTCATCTACTTTTCTTTGATAAAGTTTATTTTTGCTGTTGCTACTTTATCAAATCAGGGGATTCAAAATACCTGAATCTAGAGAAAAGTTTAGGGTTTTTAGGGAACATCATTCCCTACAGAAAAGTTTCCACTGTTTTGGGAGAACTGTTGTTTTATTAATTTGGGGTTTTTTGCTTTAAATCAGTAGCAAAATGATCCATTTAATTGTGCAAGATAATAATTTCTTTCTCTAGGAGTGCAATATAGCCTTATATCTATTTAGACTTCTGGGAAGTGTCTGTTATGCTTTGAGTCAGTCCTGAGTATTGACAGAAAGACTCCATCCTGTTAAAGGATGTCTTTCACTGTAGCACTAAGTAGATGAAAGGAGTGTTCATACAGGGTCACCTTGTTGTTTATTTGGTTTCTTATCATTCCTGAAGAGATAGGCTTTTCCAGCTTTGCTGAAAAAGCCAAGGAAGCAAATGAGGAAATAAAATTACCTGTTTCTTCACCTTGCACACTTACAGCCACTTGAGAACAGTCTGTTGTCTTTTATCATGGCAATATATATGGCTGCGTACTCCACCACAGGAATTTGTTAGGATTTTTTCACCTGAGTGGTAGAAATAATTAATAGCTGTCTTTTCATATTACTGATATTTCTTTCAAGATGATTCTATGTTATTCTTCAAACTAAAGTTGACTTTTAAGCACAAAGAGGTTCCTAATTTCCCACTGATTCAGTGATGTTAGGATGCCTGGGAAAACTGTAGTTTATTCTGATATGTTTTTCAGGGTTTAGGTGTTCAAATTTTGTTTAGTTAGCACTGTATTGATTTTAGCTGCTAAGTGAGCTATGATTATGGGCTTATGTTCTAACGTTTGAATGCAGATGGAAAAGGGGGAATGACTTTCTCTGTATCAATTTTCTTTTTTGCTCTAATGGCTAGGAAGCCATGAAAATTTGAGATAAGCTGTGTCAGTGTGATTTCAGGGGCAAAATGTTGGCTTCAAAGCATTCAGCTTTCATTTCTGAGCGTGAGATGCAACATGACTTCGAACTACTGAAGTCTTTCATCTAGACTCTGCATTCATCACTAGTACTCTCAGAAACCAAGCTATATGCTTAAAACAATGATGGCTTTAATTTCAGCACTGCAGAAACACTACACTGGAAGCAATTTACTCCAGATAACATGGTAAATTGTACATCGACACCTGAAAGGAAGAAAATAATTTGAAGTATGCCTTTGTGTTTTACTGTGGTTATAAAATGACAAATTTAACAAAGTAGAGCATGGGCAGAGAAAAACCTCAATATGCAGTTGAAGAGCTATCATTAATGTGTTGCAGAATCCATTAAAATAATATGTTGCTTTATGCAGTGTCTTTGGTAATCTAAATGGAAAGAAAATCTACCGTAGACAGCAAACCTGAAGAACACAGATGAATTTGGCATTTTGCACAAAATTGTAGGAGAATTGTTATTATGTGGTATGCCAGAGGCCATCAATTGGTCTGCAGTGTACTGCAAATGCTGCAGTTAGGGTTTTCATTAAAAACTCTTGTCCAGGCTCTTCAGTATCACACAGCGGTGGGCAGATACATCACCCAGATCTGAATCTTGCACTGCCGAGTTGTTCATGTTCCCATCCTTGCTTTTACTCCTGCTACTGGTAAAATACTATTTCTGCCTTATAGAATTACATGGCAGTTCTAAAAAATGTACTGATCAGCAACAGGATGAAACCAAAACCTTCCTAAGGTTTCTCTCCCACTTCTGAAATACTGGATTATGAGATTTAATCCAGAGTACCAAAAACTTTGGTTGTAAGGAAACTCAGATTACACATGGGTCATGAAGGCATGGAACAACCAATATGATTTGGATTTCCTGGTCTGAATTATGACACCTTTGGCTTTGAACCCAAGATTTCTTGCTTCTCACTTGAATGTCCAAACAACAAGGCAAATAGTATCTTTCTGTGATAGCTCAGTTGTTTTGACCAAAAAGGTTTTCTGCAACTTGAGAAACATTTCCTAAGGAAAATTGCATTGAGGTTGGTTCATGAAGTCTTTAATATTAAGTAACATAATAACTGCAGCTTGTTCTTCTGTTTCATTGTCTCTGCATAGGAAGACTTGAATGCTATAGAGTTGGGTTTTGACAGATTTTTTTTTTTTTTTCTGTATTTATTTTAGGAGGATTGGGGAAGTGGTTTTTTTTTTTTTAGGTTCAGGTTTTATTTTATTTTATTTTTGGTCGTCTTATGCATAGGCATTCTGGAAAAGGTAGAATTATCCCATAAATCTGTGTCTCTTGCACAGATGGGCTCTTCCATTGTTGTACAGATGTGCATCATGTTGGAGAAAAAAGCTGTTTACTGTGGTCCTCAGACCTCAGCTTTGATCTGTCTTCCAGAGCTCACCGGTAGTCTGTTCAGACTAATATGGAGAATTAGTATAACATGTCTGCAGGAACTTGTGTTCCTGAGGAATGTAATGCAACTTTCTGTACTCATTTCATGTCTATGTGGGACTGCCAAGAACTAACTTATGCACATATAATTGAGACTAGTTCACTATCTTCCAGTGACAACTAATTGATCAGAAATGGTATGAAACTACATATATAAGAAATCTTACATGAAAGTAAAATGTCAGTAAAGAATGCAATAGAGCTTTTAAAGTTCTTCGTGCTTGTCTGTCCATGCCAGTTCTAGTCACAACCCACCCCCTAACTGCACCATGACATGCTAGCACTGTTAAAGGAGTTTCACGGCGTAGATTCTGATCTATAATAAGATGAAGAAAAATGTGTAATAAAATGATCAAAGAAGATACTAAATATGAAAATTAGGCAGAGATCACGAAACTTGCTTAAAATGTGCAAACTTCACTTAATTATCAGCTGCATTACTGAGGAACTTGTCTTCCTTGTATCTTATCATTGCTGTTCTTTGTGTTACTGTAGCATCTAGGAAATCCAGTTATGAATCCATCAAGGCAATCAAATACTGTACTAGATATTTCATATTTATAACAGAAAGATATTCTTGTCCCAGAGGAGCTAGCAATGCAGTAGTTAGACATCTAAGAGACGGCAGATTTCTGGGTATAGAGAGAGTAGTCCAAGGGAACAGTTAGATGTAACCTCTCACTCTTCAAAAATACCAGCCAATGTGCTAGCAAAAAGAGCGTATTATGACACCTGGTTCCTTTTTCTTAATATCTAATCTGGAAAACCAGAAGAACAAGCTGCTATGAAGTTCTTTTGAAATGATGTTACAGAAACAATCCTTCCCCTCCTCTGTCTAAACTACTGCATCTCTTTTGAGTTAGCTGGGAAAGTGCTTTGGATTTCACCCTTTTCCAAATCACTCTAATTGTGCTCATGTAATGAATACAGATGGGATAGTTTTGGAAAACAAAAATTTAGTTATTGGATTAGAGGCAAGTGGATGTTCACTCCAGAGTGGTTTTGCTTGTCTTAAAATCTAAAGGACCAGTCAGTACATTTTACAGATTCATATGTCAAGAAATCATTCGATTATGGAAAAACAGGATTGGAAGAGATCTGAAAAGGTCATCTGCCCCATTCCTCTGCTCCAGGGTGGGACAAGCCGGGTTTGTGACATTTTAAAAGTGGACATTGCACAGCCTCCTGAGCAGTGGGTTTATGCTTACTGGTAGGTTGCTCCTGATCCTGAGATAATGTGTGAACCCGCACATTTTCTCCTGCAAGTCAAGTTCACCCAGGTGTTCTGACTGCTCCTGCCGTGGTAATACATTCCAACACACTGTATTACAATAAAACTGAGCAATTATCAGTAGGAGATGCATCAACTTTTTAATTATATTCCCTTTTAATACAGTTGAATATTTTGCTGGTAGGAATATTGATGCAAGTAGAAAGTGAGGAGACTGACAGTATCCTTTAAATTAACATATTTTTTTAATTGAGGTGCAACTGAAAAATAGATCAGGGAAAAAGAAAATGTAGTACCTAATGGTTTCTGCTGCTACTGTGATGCTTAGGATACTTGCAGTACTCTAACTGCATTCTTTTTAAGTAATCAAGCAGAAGTAAAGTTTTCCAAAATAAATGTTATTGGTGATAGTCATATCTTCCCTAAAAACAGTAGCTTCAATATCTGTTTACCCAATTAAAATCATATCAAATCAAACTAGACAGAATCTTTTTTTCATCTTTTTTGACAACCACTCTACAAAATTTTGTGTAGAGTGAAGGCTGAAAAGTGAAATGGAACATACTAGTTTGACAACTAGTAATTTTTATCAGGCAAAATGGCTTTTATATAATACCCAAATATTTTATTTGTGATTGTTTTTCTGAACCCAGTATAAATGCATCTGCAAGAATCAATTATTTACATGTTCATTTTGGTGTTACAAATTAATTTTATATTAAATAAAATATTTAGAAACGTGGCAACTTAAGGTTGACACACAGTACTATATAAATACTTCACCATTGTAGTGAATACTACAGATGTGATGGTAAAGGGTCAATTTAGCAAAGCATTTTAAGGATGGGCATAAAATCTTTTATTTCAGTGGAAGGTAAGCTGAATTGCACTCTGAATCTTCTTAACACACTTGTAATTTGGTTAATACCCATTTTGCAGTGAGGAAAATAAAAACTGCCATGTAGCCTAACTCAGAGTTTGTCAAGAGCAAAGGTAAATAGTTTGTCTCCTGCATCTTTCTACCATTACTATGCCATTTCTCTAGAATAAAAGAAAAAGTTGCTGAAGCGGAAAAAATCCACTACATCCTAACTGTCAAACACTAGGTATTCAGTCTGTACGTCTGATAACTGTTGAAATAATGAAACAGACAGTGCCGTTCTCTTTCCAGTACTATAAGAGCAGGATAGGGAAACGAAGGCTATCCCAGGCTTTAGGCTGACAGGGAAATGGGAGAGACAACTTCAGTGCTCCATGCTTCCTATTTGGCCTCAGGTAAATCAGTTTTCCAGCTGTAAAATAAGGATAAATCTAACTCCCCATTCCTTGAAGTGTTGTGAAAAGATGTATTATGTATCAGATGCTCAAGAACGAGGATACTAGTGTTCTAAAAGTTTTCAAAAAGATGGTCAGTACGATGCCTTCTAGTAACTTAATATTTGGTGATAATTTAACCTATCCGAAAACACTCTTAAAACTCTTTATTGGTTGGATGTTTAAGGGAAGGAATATGTTAAAACTTGAAAGAACAGTAGTTAGATTTTCATTGTAGCTTAAGCCACCGAAGAACAGTAAATTACTTCATGTCACCAAGATAACGTTATCAGTGGCCCAAACCACTGATTCTGATCAAGCTTTTTAGCAGACTAAAGACTTAAATTGCCCAATTTAAAAAGAACATTTTCTGAAACACAATCCTTTAATTTTGTCTCAAATTGGTAATTCAAAAACAGCTAGTTCAAGTCATTAGTCCATCTTGAAAATCTCAGTCTTCAGTTTAGAATGGATCACCCTACTTTCATGAATCCATTGCATTCAAACTCTCCTTCAGAAGTGTGGGACATGATAGTTAATGTAAGCAATTTCTACAGCATAAGTCATGGGGATAGGTTTCAGCTTAGACACAAATTCTGATACAGTTAAAGATCTGAAAAATGAGCATAGAACAGAAGGGCTGGCTCAGTGTTAACCTTGTGCAGTTAAATCAATACTGTAATACAGACCCTTGAGCTGAGACAGCATCACCCTTCCTGATCACCCCTACTTACTGCATGCTGCAGTGCATTGTGTAAACGCTCCCTTTACCATTACAGGAAAGGATTTAAAAATAGAAATGAAGTGCAGTGGTTACCTTGGGGCTGGCTTTTGGAAAGGGAGGATGTTACAGACATTAGAGAAAAATCTTATCCTTTCCTCCTAAATGCATTGGGTGAAAGAGAGATCTTGCATTAGCTATGCAAGCTGTATTCTGACACTGCACTGGTAAAACTCTCACTTTTGCAATCTCCTGGCAAGTTTAAAACTCCAAAAGTAGGACCAGACCCACGTACTTGAAGCAGAACGCAATAGACTGCCTTCTGGCTCTGGGATCCCAGAGGGTTTCCAGCTAAGTTGTACAAATCATTCTGCGCTTGGTTTATTGTGGTTCAGTGACTGATCAAATAGAATCATCAGGTAGACTCAAAATACCTTTTTTCTAGCTAAAACTAGTAACTTTCAAAAAAAAAACCAAAAACCTCTGTATTTCATTTTCACTTATTTTCCACTTTTGAAAGTTATGTTTCTCTAATGAATGTCTAAATTAGCCAATTCGTTTCTGTTTAGAAAATGAAAATGTCAAAAAATATTCCAATACTTCAGGAGGTTTTTTCTTACCCATCATTGTTGTTTTTCCTGAATTTGTCCTAAAACTTTGAATAATTAGGAGAGGTGAAGATTTCGCTGTAAAAGATTTTTTTATTAAATAAATCATCCGTCTTAAAGCTGTGCCTAGCTCTATTCAATGGTCTATTTAAAATGTGTGTGTGTGCTCAGTCCAGTCTTTAGCATTATAATCAACCTAACATCACTGTTAAGCAAAAAATCACTGTCAAAACTGATTCCGTTATTGGTAGTCTTGCCAAGCAGCTCCAAGACTTGAATGGACTGTGGGGCTAATTAGGCATCTGGAATGGGCTAATTTCTCATCTATAAAGCTTGGCTCATCAGAAGGAGACTGGGGAGGATGAAGGATGCTAAAGAAGAGCTTCTTCTTTTGTCACATGAGCCTACTGTGTTATATTGCATTTCATTTCATTACAACATAGAAAAGAATTGCATGGCAACCTGATAATTTTAATTGTCATAATGAAACTGTAACAAGATGATCCATGATTTTAAAGATTTGAATTAAAGCTCTGAGAACTATGGAACTCATTACAATGATTTCCAATTTGCCCAGTCAGAATTATTTTTCTAAAGGTAACTAAAAGCTTAATATAATGTAATCAAATACTTTAAAATATTATTTAGGAAACAGTATTGATCTAATAAAACAGTATCAATAAAAATTAAGAAGCCATATTTTAAGTCACTGTAACCATAGAAGAAAACAAAAATAATTCACTTCAGTAGGTCTTGCTTTTTTTTTTTTTTTTTTTTTAAATTTTATTTTCACTTTTGAGAATTCCACCCATGGGCACCTTTAATATGAATTTAGGATTCTAAAATTAAGTTTCTATTTTTGCCCAGATGTATCATTCTTTCTTCTGTCTTTAAACTTATTAAAGAAAATTTGTCTGTTATTTTAAGGATTAGTTTATTAAAACTCTTCATCTCTCTGCTTACACCTTCACTTCTGCTTCTTGAACCGATACGCTCCAGCAATTCAATGCTGAATTCAAATCTATCTTTCTACATAGCTGCCAAAGTGGCTGTTTTTGTTAGACACAAATGTCTCATTTGCAATTATATTCTGATTTATCAGACAACTTTCTTGTGTCTTACAACTTTTTTTTTATTTCTTGTGGTGATTAATAGTCTCCACTTGAGAAATTTTCAATGGTTTCTAGGCAAGTGTCACCCATGTTGCTTCACCAACTCTAAAAATGTATCTGAAAGTTCACCAAAATTATTTAACAATTATGTGGCTTCTCCATTATTTTTTCTCAGCATGCAGCAGAAACATAAGATATTTAAGAGGATATCAGAAGTGTCAAGTGTTGTCTATACTAACGCTTGTCTATCACGAGAGTTTCATAGTTGTAAGACAAACCTCAGAAAAAGATGAGATTATCTGGAAAAAAACAGGTTGTAAAACACATTTTAAAAGCTTTATATTTACACTCTGGCTTCTGAGCTTTTATATATGCACTTCAGATATATGTCTGTACCCTTTCCTTTGCAACCACTTGAACAGAAATTCCTAAAAGAAAATGTAAACTGAGATTTTCTTGATCATAAACTTCTAGAAACTAGAGGTTTAAAGAAGATTAAGATTGTGAGAGTTGGTAACTGTGCTTTAGGCTCTCCCCAGTTAATATGGAAAGCAACAGTTACTGCCAAGATCTGACTATAATGCTCTAGACTGGAGACTTGAGAGGTAACTGATTTAGGTGGTTATGATGCTTATTCATTAAGTAACACACCACCAAGAAACTAGTAATTCCTTAATTATCTAAAAAAACACGCTGATATTACTAGGAGTATTAAGTCACAATTGCACTTCTATGGAGAACCCTTGCAAGTCACCCACAAGCACTATTCTTTTCCCTTCTCCATTTAATATTAAGGTGCAAGTCTGCTCCTGCTTACTCTGCCCTGTCATGCCAAGTCTTTTGGGCATACACTTGATGGCGAGCCCAGTGGGTTTTCTGGGGGGTTCTCCCCAGCATCCCATGTGCAGGTCATCTTCACCATCACCAGAGTCATCTGCTCTCCCACTGTCAGAAGATACCACCCCTCTCTATTCTCTGTTCAAAACTACAACTTATTCTTTTTCTATTATCTTTTTTCATCACCCTACCTACCTTCCTGCTCCTAACTGTGTTTTCCTCATTGGTCCCAGTTTTGCTACGTGCACATCTAAATACAGTGTTTCCAACACCTTTACTTTGGCAAACTCAGCCCATTCTGGTATTACTAATGCCATTACCAAAGTACAAGTGGCCTTGGATCCCAAAACTACCTCCCAATTATTCTGTTCATGCTGGTTAGACTTAATTGACCTGTTCTGCTCTCTAGACATTGTAATTCTACTTTAGCCTTCACTGCCATATATAACTAATGAAGCACATGCAGTTTCTTATCTTATGCTTTTACAGTTTGTATACTAGAGCAACTGAATAATATGTTTTTGTCCTCACACAGTATCTTTGCCATTGAATAGTTTGCATGGTCCTCCTAGTTCCCATCAGATGCCTTAGCTGATTGTGGAATCTACTGTTCCAGCGGGATCTCTGTCTCACAGTAATTTTACTACATTATTTTACAGACAGCACAATCCAGTCTCATTAGTAATCTGTTCATTTTCCTTCAGCACGAAGAGCAGGGTTGAGAGTAAGGGTACTCAGATGGCAGCACTGTCAGAAACTTAGTCAGTTTTTTTCTCCAGCAGATGACATGAAGATGATATTACCTGTGTGCAATGTCTTGTTTGAGTCTCTGCCCTTTTCCAACTGTTAGACAAAAGAGAATGATACTGCTTGAAGTCAGTGTGGGACAGAAAAAAGGTCATGTTTGCACCATACAGTTGTGAAAATAAAGATCAATGACTGTGGTTGCTTGCTGGCACATGGCCACTGTAATTCCTGCCACCCATGCATGTGGTGTCAGACAAATCACTTACAGTACAAGGGGGTCACCTGTGTCCCTCTCCTCCTGCCTCTTCTTGGGACATAACTCTCACACTCCCAGTGTCTCTCTTCAGAGACGGCACCGAAGCTGATGGAGGAGGCAGCAAAATTCGCACTGGTTGGTGTGTTCAAGAGCCCCTGAGCTTACTTGTAGTGTAAAACAAAGCAAAACCTTCTGGCTTTGCATTTCCATAGTAGCCTGAGGGCGAGGATGCTCCAAAGCATGTTTCCTTGTTAAGAATTATTTTAAAATATTTGGGGTTTCTTAAAGAAAGAAAGAAAAGAAAAAAATCCTATGAGATCTGCTCCTCACTTACTGAGAGTCAACATAGATTCTTTGAAATCGGAAGGGTTGATCCATAGATTGTAGCAGCTTTATAACTACCTTAAATTCTGGCTTTTGCTAAGCACTTAGGCCACCTGTGTCTTACACACTGGGAATGTCTCTTTTTCATTTGCTTTTGTTATAGAAAGTACTTCTTCACGCCTTAAGAAACAGATTATTATTGCGGAAACATACAAAATGTTTTTCTGGTGGTAGTCCCAACTGATCCAAACTATAAGCACTTTTTCAATACCTGTTTTTGGATTATTTATTCAGTAACATTCAACTTAAATATGCACACATACACCTATATATATGTACATTGAATATGAGGCATTGATTAGTCCTCTAAAAATCACATTCATCATCCAGACTTCTCAATCATAACAAATGCTGCAAGCTGTATTCAAATAGATACATAGAAAGCTTTCAAAGTAGTTTCCTTTGAAATACTGTCTTATTTGAAATTACAGATTTTTCTTATCAAAAGCAAAAGATTCTGGAGTGAATTTAATCCAGTAGAATTGTATATAAGAAATGAAGTGTTAAATATGTCTAACTCATTGCAGAAGCATTATTTATGACTTTCTAATTTATTTACTCTGAAATAAGAAGCTGCTGAGGAGAGCAGCACAAAGTGGACACACTGAGCAGCAGGACTTGGCTTTCTGTTTTTGATGGTGCCAGGAGTGTATGCTTTCATTTCAACATGAATAGATAAAAGATATTCTCCACTGTCTCTGGGACTGAGACATCCCATAAAAACATCTGTGACTCAGGACTCTTATGAGGATATGACTGTAGTTTGAATGTATTTTATATCACAAAAAGAAGGCAAGGCTGCTTGCACTTGGGGAATTGACCACACAGTAATAGGCTAGGCTTTGTCTTTTCCTTCAGATACAGCAAAATATCACGGCTGGTACCAAATTTGTGTTATTACTTAACATACTAATACTGACTCTTCAGTTCAGTGAGTCTGAGAAAGTGCCATACAACTACAAATCATGTGTACTTGTAACCTGTACTTGCGGCTCAGCAGCCAGATAAAAACTCCATGACAACACAACGCAAAAATCCTAAAAAAATAAGCAAGTTACTGAATGAACTATCATCGAAAAACATGGTATTCATTCAGTTCTGAAATGCCTTTAGTCACTTTTGCTGCTCTCGTTTCATCTCTCCAGAGACCACCAGCCATATTTTAAAACCATTGTACACGTATTCAGGCACTTTCAGTCATTCTGCTAAGACTAAGTTCAGTTCAAGTTTTGTGATGTTTCTCAGCTCTGCTACAGCATTCTTCAAATGAGAAAGTGCAGAAAGAGACTTGCTTTTCTATCTATGTTTAAGATGACTACCAGTTAGATTTAAAAACTATCTGACTAAAATAGCGAGAATGAATAAAGAAACAATTAGCCCTTTATTTTAGTTACACTGTAGCTGCAATGACTCTTAGCTAGTATTATTGTATTGACACCTTTCACATTATTTCATTTGATGTGACATGTTTCATTCACTACAGTAATGAAAAATAGCCAGCTGTATATTATTGTTGATAAGAATGTTTGTAGTCATCTTATGAAACTGGACTAACAGAGAATACATGACAGAAAATTTTCCATCGTAATTCCATCATCTCTTAATTGCCTTGAACTTCAGTTTCTTTATTTTCTTCCCCATAAGTAATGTGTAAAAGCTAATCTTAAAGAGTGTAGTGGTCATTACTAAAACTCTACGTATTTCTTATAAATAATGCGCATTCAACCAGTTCATCAAATTTTTTCAAATCCTGTTTGTACCAAAGTATCATTTATACTTAATCAGGTAAATAAAATGGTATTTATCACCTTGGTTTGTGTAATAAATGCATCAATATAAATGAAATATAATATAATGAAAATCCTTGTTAAAATCAAGAAAAATTGTGAAAGTTATTAAAAAATGGTAAAATGGAGTAAATTGATCTTTATGTGAAGAAATACGTGGTCAAACATGACAAGGAGATGAATACTTGACCCAAGCAGTCTAAAATAAAAAGCTTAAGAGAGTTAACAGCAGTATTCTAAAGATCTGTGCCTATTTTGAGGTGTTAGGTAGTTCCTTACTGCCCCCGCTCTAAACAAGTTCGTGATAGTTTATTCAGGATGACCTCTTCTTTGCATGAAAGAAAGAAATAAAAGAAAAATAAAGTTGTCCATAAGAAAATGTATGGCCCATGGTTCTTTTTGAAAAAGTCAACATCATCCTGAACTGAGTAGTTGTTACTGGAATTCTGAATTGTTTTAACTGAATCTGGATCTCTTGCTATGATTCTGCTTCCTCACTATAGAACTGTGTGGTATTCATCTTCTTAATTTTGCATTTCTCATTGTGTGTTTTGAAGGTGGGTGTGAAGATCTTCTTACTACAGGAGAGGTTTCCTGCCCTACGTTGCTTATAGGGCAAAGCAGAATTCTTTTTAGAAAGAGAGGAATGATGGAGACACATTTAACATGGCAAAGCTAAAGGGCCGAGGTTGGGCTGAGCTGCTACTGAGAACTTAACAGGAGGTAGCTGGAAGGTTTAAGCACCACAGGTGATGCAGGTGTAGTTTTAGGTGTCTTAAAACTTGTACAGTAATCTCTGAGCATGAAATACTAATATTATGAGCTTGTAGCATTTTATATCTGTGTTGCTTGATTAACACTAGTAAGTGGTAAGTCAGCACTCTAAGAGGTGCAATCTGGCTCAGTCATTTGACTTAGGTTACCTGTGGTTTTCATTAAAAGAAGGAGAAAGGTATTTGCCCAAGAGAGTCAAATTCATTGCAGATATGAACAGTGAAAACTCTAGTGAGGTCATTTGCCGTAGTTACAACATAAAATAACATAGCCTCCAGTGCTTAGAAAATTTCTGATCTGTGTCTAAACAACTTTACATCCCTATTTATAATAAAAAATATACAAACAATATGTTCTCTCTTGCTTTCCATTTTAATTAGGCTGGAAAGTCTTACCAGGGCCATATGGCGTGTGCATAGTTAGGCATCCCTCTGTTGACTTGAGAATGAACAACTGTTACTGTTATAGTCTGTTATAGTGTAAAACTAAACTATCATTCAAAGTCCATAAAGGGGTAGGTGATACCCCTTCCTAAACCAGGATGTTAAAATTATGCCAAACTGGACATCTCTGAAAATTGTTCTGTATTTCTTAGGGTTTTTTCTCTCTGCAAAGGCACCTGTTCGAAGAGAGAGAGAAGTATTTCTTCCTTTTATTCAGTGCCTGGCAAACACCATCACAAAGAGTGAATTAAACATTTAAAGATGGTGAGCATCCAAGGTATAATCCAGCTGTGTGCAAAAGGTTCGGTCTGAGGCCCAGGTGTCAAGAGTGCAGCAAGCGGTTCCAATATTTTCTGCTCACATTCCACACTGGACTTTGTTTTCTCCTTCATTAGAACCATATTCTATACACTTCAGGCACTTCAGGCAGTTAAGTAAACACCATTATTTTTTCATTACCATTTTAAACATATTTTCAGCTAATTTTACAATATAAAAGATTGGTGTTGGGTGTTGGTTGATGAGAAGCTAAACATGACCCAGCAATGTGCGCTTGTAGCCCAGAAAGCCAACCATATCCTGGGCTGCATCAAAAGAAGCGTGACCAGCAGGTCGAGGGAGATGATTCTCCCCCTCTACTCCGCTCTCGTGAGACCTCATCTGGAGTACTGCATTCAGCTCTGGGGCCCCCAACATAGGAAGGACATGGACCTGTTGGAGCGAGTCCAGAGGAGAGCTACGAAGATGATCAGAGGGCTGGAGCACCTCTCCTATGAAGACAGGCTGAGAGAGTTGGGGTTGTTCAGCCTGGAGAAGAGAAAGCTCCAGGGAGACCTTATAGCAGCCTTCCAGTACTTGAAGAGGGCCTCCAGGAAAGCT
This sequence comes from Fulmarus glacialis, assembly GCF_000690835.1. Classification (NCBI taxonomy): domain Eukaryota; kingdom Metazoa; phylum Chordata; class Aves; order Procellariiformes; family Procellariidae; genus Fulmarus; species Fulmarus glacialis. Next base: position 73,005 of record NW_009195140.1, on the reverse strand, counting down.
GGAGAGGGACTTTTTACAAGGGCATGTGGTGATAGGACAAGGGGTAATGGCTTTAAACAGAAAGAGGGTAGATTTAGATTAGATATAAGGAAGAAATTCTTCACTATGAGGGTGGTGAGGCACTGGAATAGGTTGCCCAGAGAAGTTGTGGATGCCCCATCCCTGGAAGTGTTCAAGACCAGGTTGGATGGGGCTTTGAGCAACCTGGTCTAGGGGAAGGGGGCCCTGCCCATGGCAGGAGGGTTGGAACTACATGATCTTTAAGGTTCCCTCCAACCCAAATCAGTCTACGATTCTAAGAGGAGGAAAAAGATCCCAGCACTTTAAGTTTGTGATCAGTGAATATTTTGGAAAGAAAAGAGCTCACAGTCAAACAAATAGAGTGTTACTGAAAAATAATTAGTGTGCTTTGCCCTCAGGGGCATTGCTTTTAAATCTTATCCACTTTACCCTGCTCTTGGCATTCTGCTGCTGACATCAAATGGACGTTTTGCAGTTAGTTACCTAGGCTGTGTCATAGATGTATGTGTCCCAGAAGAAGCTAACCATATAAGAGCAGCTTAGCAAAACCAGCAAGTCATTTATAATGTGTCTCCAAATACCTGCTGGCTTTTGCCATAAAATTCCAATGGCAATTGCCACAGCTTCCAGAGCGCTGCAGAGCCTGCTTCTGGTTTGGATGGTGAAGGGGATGACTAGCTCTTTTTTGTCACTGATGTACAATTGAAGCACACTTGCAACAAGACTTTAAAAATTATTTTTAAAGCAGGGGTTTTTTTATGTTACATAATTTGTATATATTTATTACTGCTTTAAAAACTTTGGATCCAAGCCTCATCTAGTGTATGTTGAAATCAGTGATGCTGGTGTGATATACACAGGTGCTGTGCATCTGACCTATAATTACTAGTCATGTGAGTTTGATAAGCAAACTTTTATATCTGTTTTACAGGCAGAAAGTTTAAGAAGTGGAAAATTTTGAAGGTAGCGTCTGGTATTGAATGAATCAGCCACAGATTTATGGTTCTGTCCTAGGAGGGCTGTAGCTCCTTCCTTAACCTTCCCAATTCAGTGTGCTCACTTTGTGTCTTGCGATGCCGAGATGCCCAGTGTAGCATTTCTTCTCCTGTTTTGTCTGGGCAGCTGCTGTTTCAAACCCTGCAACAGTGGCAGCATGCTCAGCTATAGGCAGCTAAGCCAAGGTTTTCCAGTCGAGTGCTTATGATTACATGCCACAATAACTGTACTAGCATGCGTTGTGCCATCCTTAAGAGAACGAGATTGTTGATCCCCTAGCCCCTTTTCTTTTTCTCTTTTTCTTTGTCATTGTCTCCAAGAAAATGACACCATGCTTATTTTAATTCAGAATGGTCAGACATCTCCTGGCCAAGAAATGGATTCAAGGCAGGATTTCACAAGTCAGCTGAGCTGTGCTCTGACAATGAAGGCAGCCAGTTCAACTTACTGAATCAGTAGAAAACTAATTTAGGAAAACAAGGGATTTGTTTTCTTTCAGGTTAGTAAATTTTAGATATTTGTCAGAGAATTGCAAAGGAGAGAGAAGGGCCATACACCTGTGAGCACTGACCCTTTAAGGAGCAATGACTCATTTAGCTGCTCAGCTGGAAATGTCCTGCCTCAGTTTCAAAGGGTAAAGTTAAATCTACCCAAATCCCTTGAAAGGCATTGAAGAGGAGACTGGCCATAAAAGTCAACATGCCCCACTAACACAGATGGGCTTTCTGATGAGATCTGTCTAATGATCAACTCTCTAACAGTAGGAAATTGGGGCATACATCACCTTGGTAAGATATGAGAGCAGACTAGTTTTATAAGGGGTATAGAAAAAGAGACATTTCTGGTTTATTAAGTCCATTAAGCACGCTGGGGTTTTTTTCAGATTTGCAGCTGTCTTGTATAAATAAGTGCAACTGTGTTGCCTACTTTGGAGTTACATGAACAAGTGCTTTCATTTGAATTTTACCTTGACTCGCCTTGAATGAAGTGCAACTTCATTCCTTATACAACAGTGTGGCAAATCTCTGTGCTGGAGCACCTTGGGTCCCTCCAGAGGATCTGTAAAGTAAGAGCACTATTCCAGATGCGTAGGCTAATTAAAGATCTGGTACCACAGGTGTCTGAAAGAAGAAGTTTCTTCCAAGAGAAGGTGGTGACCATGAAAACAATTCAACTTGTAGCAAGATAGTGAGATGCATGTTTGGACTCCAGGTCTCCTCCAGAAGTAGCTCACAGCACTTACTGAAGCAGACAGTTCTGGAAAGAGCTTGCATTTCTTGTTTCTAATAGTTTATACTGACAGTTATGTGAGCTCTGACAAGAGAGTAGTGGGAGCAGACAAACTGATAGTGCTCAAAACAAGGTAGTTGGGTCAGTCTGAACCCTCAGTTTAGTAAAATATTGACCGTTGTGTGTTCAACATCACAGGAGGAGCCAATGTAAGAAATGGCTGGGACAATGACTGGGGCTAGAATACATGAATTTCTGTTTCTTACTTCATGCCAATCACCTTGACTTGTCCTGTGCGGTGGATCATGAATATTCATGTGTGTACAGTCCTTTTTTGAGGGAGAACTAGGTCCATGGTACTCAAACAGCTGTAGCAGAATCAGATGGCTAATGGTATTAAAATAACAGTCATGATCAAAAGGACTATGACAGTCGTAAATTAGTGGACATCTGCATGGATGAAAAGCATCTCTGTGCCCTTTACAGTTGAATTCTGTAGTTGCTTCAAGGAGATCTTGACAACTGCTTTTTACTCTGACTTTATGCAATGCCTAGCATAACAGTACTGATGCTGCCTGTTTCTGGATCAGTTGCTACAAATAGCACAGTAATAAATCCCTTTAAATATATTGGTCTAAATTATCTCCTGACCTTCAGCTGTGTCCTATCAGCATCAGACTATAAATCTCCACAGTACGGCTTTTTCAGTGTTTACATCAATATCCAAGATGTTCAAAGAGGCAGAAGGAGGTGCAGATGTAATAGAAGAGTAATGAAAGACAAAGATAGGTGTTGCTTTTAAAGTAATCTTAATGAGTCTTGATGTTAATGTGACAGTGAAGGGGGAAACAGTAAACCAGTCTTAAAAAAAAAAAACAAACCACAAACAAACAAACAAACAAAAAACCCCAACAACTGGAATTGAAAAAAAGGAGAGAATTTTGAAGACTGAGAATTTGGATGCCATCACTTTAATGTCTGTAGGTACTTTGTAGGTACTTAACCCTTTTTAAACTTTCCTATGATCCTCTCCTTCATTAATTAAGCTAATTACAAATAGGAGCACAGGCAAGATTATGCAATCAAAGCTAGACTTTGATTACTCTATTGTGCTCAGAAATTATTGATTTTCTTGAGGGGAGTTCTAGCCACAGAAGAACATTTTCCAGAATTGTGTATGAACCAAACAAGGCTAGAAAAAGAAATCCATATTTTTTTATTATTGCATTCATACATGGAAACTGTGAGGCATCTTCCACTAAATGAGACGCAGAAAAAAGAAATAACTCCAGAATGATGAAGAGTCACTCTGGTTTTTATTAGTCTGTGACTAATGGCTGACATTAGTGTTTATTTTCTTCTAAGGCAAGTTGTTTTGCAAAATTTTGGTGGGCCATAACTAATAACATCATACAGGAACTCTATAACTAACCTCAGAAGTTATTTCTCTGCCTGTTACTCTGTACTATGCTGGCTTCCTCTTAGCATTTGTGTAAGCACTTTTGTGTTCATTATAATCTTAGTCATGTGCTGCCAGTATAAGTACCTCCCACAAAAATGTTCCTGTGTACTGTATACCAAATGCTGTCCTTCTGGTGCCCAGAAAAGAAGGGGGAATGGGAGGAGAGGAAGTCTGGAATTTTAAGATGCTTTTCTAAAAAAGAGAAAAAAACTTGATGGTTTGTGGTAGAGACCATTTAGTATAGGTAAGTATAGGGAAATACTGTGGCTTTTGGGGAGGTCTTTTGTCAGCATTTGCAAGGCTACAGTCCTAAAAGTGTAACACTTGGTGACATAAAACCAGTAGAATGCAGGCGAATGTGGCTATATAACAAAGATATTTTAATAGGTACAGTGAAAACTATTATTACAGCACATAATGAAGGGCCAGAGCATCCTTAGCTTATACACATCTTTTAATGAGTCTCTTCTGCCTTAATGAGAAAAAGAGAGAGCTAGCAGCACTTTTCTAAGTTAATAGGTATCCCTGAGGACAAAAATAATTGGACTTGAGGGAAAAAAATGTATGCAAAGCCAGTACCTTATTTGGAGGCTTGTAGGTGGGCCCAGGTTCAAGATTCCTCATTTAGATTAACTAGCCTGGGATGCTATTTTTCCATACTCAGTGATATCCATTTTGAAAGAACCAGTCTGCTAGAGAGAGCTCATCTGAAATTATACAAGAAAGCTGTTCATTTTGGGAATGATCCAGTTATATAGTGAAATATGAAATAATATTTCAATTAATAAAAAGTGGTCAAAATTCTCATTGCTGCCCATTCTGGAGATGCACCTGACATTACTGAGTAAAGACTCTTGGATTATTTAAATGTTGTCTTTTCTCAAGACAAACTTGCTGATTGGGTGTTACACAGTCTCGGGTTTTACTTGCAGTTGGGTATTACATAGAGAGACAGAGGGACTCCTCTGCCAATGCCTTTGTCTGCTAAAGATATTTCCCAGCATTTATTTTTATTGGCCATATGTACGTTGCCAAGGCTGAAATAAAATAATTACAGCAGTCAAGATTTCTACAAAAACATCCTGTCTCAGAGGTCCACTGGTAAGTGAATAAAAACATCTCTTACATAGTTAATCTTACAGCTCATCACACTTTATGGCCTACAGTTGCAATTCAAGCTAGCTCCTCTCCCCTAAAAGTCCATCCCACATCTGCACACCATGTGAGGGTATCACCAACCCCTCACATGAGTGCACCACTGGTCAGGTGGAGTGTACTTTCTCCATGTGCAGTGAGATGTGTCGATCCCATGTGCAGAGGATGCTCACAGTTTGGTTAGGTGATATCCATGTGTCCGTGTGTCTGGTTACATGACAGAAAAAATGCTCACTGTAAATGGCCTGCAAATGCCATTTGAAGAACATGCCACATGAAGAACCTGTGAACCTTGCTGCACCAAGAGACCAGTATTTCTTAACATACTGCTTCATGATAAGCCAGATAACCATAAAGGAAGCAATGCCCAATGGATAAGGCCTGAACTACAGTTTGGAAAAATTCTGGAGATATCCTTTGAGTGACCTTGAAAAAAAGTTTGCCTAGCTTCACTTTGCTTCTTGCTTTCCGTTATTGGAGCTCACTGCACAATAGATCTTCAGCGTCAAACAAGCCATTGATGTAGTACAAATAGATAACAATAATAATCATCCAAGTAATAATAACCTCTCTTTTTCCCCCCTCTCCTCTTTTACCTTCCTCTCCTCTCCAGACATACTTTAGAGTAGACAAAAATAAACTGTGAAGAGGGCTTGAAATGTGTTGATTGGCTGTTAATATCTTGTAGCGGTTTTAATTACTGTGTCTTCCACGTCCTGCATTCTGTTATATTTTCCTTCTCTGGTGAAGTAACGTGACACGAATTTCAGTAGGAGTTCAATAGTCTCACATGAGCTCCATCAACATCATTCCTAGACTCTAGTACGCCAAGTTTCTGGGCCAGCAGTGCTTACCTTTATGCAACCCAATCTCCAAAGTAAAATCCTACTTGTAAAAAGTCTTTCAAAAGGACAAAAGCCATGTGAGGTTAAAGGCACTGCTTAAAACAGGAGACTGGCCTTAACTACTGTGCTGCTGCTAAATTTCTTGGCTTATTTCATTAAAAAACGTATAAAATAGCAAGAAACCAGAAACCTGTGAGAAGGTTTCTTTTGTTTAGGGTCAAAAATCATCCTTCGTCTTTGGCTTCTGTGTATTAACAGACAGGACTATCACGTTTCTGTGTTTTCTTTTGATTTTTGTCTGGATATATTCTTCTCTCCTGCCTTCAAAGTTATGCGTGGGCAGATTTTTTGGCTGGAGCAGCCTGTGTCCAGGTTGTTTTCAACCTCATCAGGAATCTATTCCTGAGCACAGAGCCAAACGAAGGGCTGGGCTCAGCCACTGTGGCACTAACAGGAGAGCGTTGCAGGCGGCTGACCAGAGGACGAGCAAGGGGTAATGGCAGGGCTTGTAAAAGCCCAGCAAGGACCTACAGGGTTGTGGGGTGGTGGGCATGGGGCAGTCTAGAGCTGGAGACAAGCTCACAGAGGTGCTTTGCAGGGGGTAGAAAACCTGGGGAGCTGAGGCTGTTGGAGGTGGGGATCCAGCTTAGGAGGAGCTTTGGGGGGAAGGTACAGAGGGGGTCAGAAGAAATGGGGGTCTCAGGAAATACCAGGACCTAGAGCAGTGGGCGAGGGAGAGCGGCTGAGATGTGATTCATGCTGAATGGCTGCCAGCCAGGTCAAGGAGAGGACACCTCTGGGGAGAGGGGCAAGAGATTCTGAAGGGATGAGCAAGCCTGGGAAGGCAGGCTGGCAGCACGGGTCGCAAAGGGGTCTGTGCAACTGAGGTGCCATTGTGAACTCTTCTAAGCAGCACCTGCGGTGGGAAATGTGCACAAGACAGTTCCCACACGAGTCTGCACAGCTCACTCTCATTCTTCCCATCTCAGCTGCACCATCACTTTTGCTTTATGGAGCCTTTTATAGGCAAATAAATAATGAGGAAAGGGCAAGGTCCATTTAGTTTTTCTACAGTAGTTTAGTATGTTTGATACCCTGACATGCAGTGTATATGGACTGCCACTGAAGTCATCTTGCTGGCTGGAGATCTTCAGGTGAAGAGACTTGTTTGTATGTATGAAAATGGGGCTTCTGACTTAAAACCTTTAACAATGCTAGCAGGCATATGGAGCCAATTCAGATTTCCATTTCTATGACATAATCCCCTGGCACTAATGACTAAGGTCTGTAATTTATTCAGGAAAATGTTCCAACTCCCTCTTATTTTGTGATGTCTTCTTGCTGGGGTTTCAGGGCTTTGGGATTTTTTTTTTTTTTTTAGATTTGATAATCCTATTTAACCCTCCTGCAAATGGGACCCCAGGGAGAGCCTTTCAGTTACACACAATTAGTTTTATAAGCAGCATTATTAAACCATCCATTAGCCGTTTTTTTTTAAACTCCTTTATTAATAGCAATAGAGGCTTTTGTATGAAGAATAGAGGGTGGCATTATATGAAATGGTTTCAGACTCCAATAATAACATTTCCTACTTGTGAGCAGAATTAAGAAATGAGCTTTCTCGTGTGAGATTTCGCTTAAAATCTGCCACTTCTTTCCCCCCTCATTCTTTCCCCTCTTCGTGTTTTTCCCTCTGATGCATGAAGTAGGACTATGCTGGATCCCGAGAGGTCATGGGGCAGGGCCAGCACTGAGGAGTTTGGCTAGGTTGCTGTCTCTCTGCCTAAAGTTTAGGATCGTGCTCCCTCACCAGCAACCCCACTGCCAGAGGCAGACGGTCAGAGGATCACGGCTCAGTCCAACCAGCTGCTCTTGGCGCTTGAGGCCACGGACCAGGAGAGGGGCCATGATTGTTGCTGAATAAATTGACGAGCTGTCACAGCGGCTGGGGGCAGAAGGGAGGCGGGGTGCTAGAAAGGAGCCCACTGGGATATGTGAGGATTGTGTGAGTCTTGTGTTTGTAAGAGTGCTGGGAAAGTCAGGGTGAGAGCAGGTGCCTGCCCGCTCCAGCCCCACCAGCTCCAGAAACAGAGAAACAGAGCGAGCGCAGGATAACATTTCTCCCTGATGCATTTTCAGTATCCAACTATGTTGTACGAAGCTGGTGGCTGTACACAAACCACCACATCCACAAGGCACTTTTTTCCATAAATTTGACTAACTGCCTTTTGCACCCATTTATGCTTTTGTCTTCGACAATATCCCGTAACAACACATTCCTCAATTCCTCACTGTGTGAAAAGGTACTTTCGCTTATTTTAAAACCCATCGCCTGATAACTTCATTGTTATGAGACATACTGAGCAGTCATTGCTTATTCACTTCCTCCCTGTCACTCCTGATTCCCTTTGTTCTCAGGGTATTGTATTTGACAAGGCTGTATTTTAGATCTTGTTCTGAATTTACCACAAATGTAACGTTTAAAGCTCTGAAGTTGTGGAGTGGAGCTGAATGCTCTTTGTCTGCTCTCTTGGGACTATTGTGCTGCCATTCCTATTCCTGGCAGGCCAGTTCATTTACATTTTAAAACCGTTCAGAATGGATATGTAAATGGACCTTCCAGACTGTATAGTAATTCCTGCTACTAAGTTTTAAATTAAAATCCTGATCATAAATTTAGGATTGAAGATATAAACTGTATTCCTGGACAATTTGTACTGAAAGGATCATAAGTAACAATCTGATTTGAGAAAACTAAGATAAATGTTCAATTAAACCAACCAGCAGTATTATTTCTTTCTACTGAAGGTTCAGAAGCTTGTGTTAGTTTTGACTGACCTTTTCAAACAAAGATTCACCTTTTCAAACTTACTTTCATGATTCTGCAACAAAAAAAAAAGAAAATTCGAGAGCATATTCTTGTGAGGAGGCCTGGCTTCCCCTGCAAGCTCCACAGACAGCCCTCTTCTCAATAGCCAGTTCATTCTCTTTCAGGAAGAAATATAAGCAAATTACTTTTGCTTATGAACACGCTAAAAGGAGTGTACATTCATGTTTTTAACACACAGAATTTTTAAATGAAGAAAAATGTGCAAAAAGGCATTGCTCATTTCCCTAGTATTAACAGAACCATGATCTTTCACACCGTGGCCATCTTCCTCTTCTTTTTTTTGTCTTACAAAAGTAAAATAAAATCCATGCAAGATTCCAGTGGACAATATAATTTTCCTTTGTTTATTTTGTTTAAAAATATATACTGTAAGTTAAAAAAAAATAGATAATATATATATATACACATTGGCAACAAATATAAAATGGCACTTTTTGTACTAAGAATAATCACAGGTTGTTTGAAGAACTATACCCCATACTGTCTGTAGACATTTATTGACAGCTGAACTATCAAGAACAATGGTTGTCACCCACGCTGGACTAACATTTTCTTTACGTATCTACAGTTGTTCTAGGAATTCTCTAGAGAATTTAATAGACCAGTTGGTGTTTCACACTAATGTGCAGAATACCATTTGCTACATGCTGTTCCGGGGGAGGGGGAGGGGCAGGAATCCAACCCTCTTACTCTCCATTGTATTGTCTTTTCACAGGCAATTTTCATAGCTATGACACAAACAGAACAAAAAAGCAAAGCTTTATATTCCTATTTGGTTCAGCTGTCGATAGCTGAACAAACTATTAGCTGATGAAAAAGCAGTATCACTTAGTTTAGCTGGGAACATGGTATTGCCATCTGCAGTTCTAAACAATAGCCTTTATTATTTAGCAGATCATTGTTGGTTTGATCACTTACTGAGTCCAGAAGTACTTTAGGAATAAGCCTTTAGAGTCAACTCAACACAACAAAATGGAGTTGCTCCTTGGGAGCTGCTTAGTGTTTGCTTTTCACACAGCTTAGGTTTACAGGAAGAATTTGTGAAAATCAGTCATTTTCACAAAAAAAGACTTAAGAGACACTTGCCCACCTCTTCCAATTTTTCTGGCCTCAGTAGGAGGAAGGATGGCTGATTCCTCCTTCCCTTTTATTCCCTGGACAATTCCACAAAGAACCCACCTCAACCTGCAGCTTGCTCTTGGCATCCGACCTGCTGCATGGAGACTGGCTTGGGGAGTAGCCCTTTACTTATATTTTAAAAGAAACTTCCTTTTCCTTCCCCAAACCTCTGCTTTCCAAAAAAAGCAAGTGAAACCTAAGGAACTGAATCCTTCCCCAAGCCCAGCTGGAGGACTGGAACTTATGTGGGGGAATAATTTGCCTTCTCTCTCCTGTCTTGACAGCTATTAATTTAGAAATATGTCACTGCACTGTGCCATTAAACGGCATGGAATTTTAAAAGAAACTTCCTTTTCCTTCCCCAAACCTCTGCTTTCCAAAAAAAGCAAGTGAAACCTAAGGAACTGAATCCTTCCCCAAGCCCAGCTGGAGGACTGGAACTTATGTGGGGGAATAATTTGCCTTCTCTCTCCTGTCTTGACAGCTATTAATTTAGAAATATGTCACTGCACTGTGCCATTAAACGGCATGGAGCTGCCTCTGCACTTCAGGAATGGCTTCCAACTTCATTGAAAAAACCCAGCATTTTTAGTGTGAGTGACAGCTGAATTTTCCTTACCGCTGCCCACTGTGGAAGGTGTCTGCCCCATTCAGGTGCAGCCAGACCCGAGGGAACCATTTTTCCAGCTTTCATGCGTAGGTGGAATCATAAAGCAATCGGTGCACTCACAAATTTTTTGTTTGCTTAAGAAAAGTACCTATTCAGAGGTCAGAAGGATGGTGAAAGAGGTTTTTTCTGCCTACACATAAAAAGGGAAATGGAATTGGCTGACACAGCTCTTTTCCTCAGGCTACACGAAGAAATTGGGAAACCTGGAAACAGAGGGTCATTTAAGGCAAGGACCAGGGGCTGGTATTTTTCCTTGTCTCCTCCTGAGGAGCTGCTAATCGCATCCCACTTCGCAGAAACCCAAGAAGGTATGTGTGCAGGCTCATGGGAAAGCTGTTCTCTCTTGACAGGGTGGGAGGAAAGGAGAAAAGGTCAAGAACAGAGCGTGTTTACCAAAGCCATGTGCTCCTAGCTGAGTGTTGCTGCTGAGTGCAGCTGCTTCCACTCTCAGCTGGCATTTTGTGGTTTTGAATACTAGAGCACTAAATAAAATATGGGGTTTTAATACCTTTTTTTTTTAATATATCCAGTGTGGGCTGCTAAAATAAACAGAACATTGCACGAGTGCACATTTCATTCATATGAGCAGAAGCTTAAAGCAAAAATGGGGAGCGCAATTAGCAACCAAAGCCCACAGTCAAAGACCCTGGAGTACGGCACAACTACAGACAGATATAAATTCCCTTTTAAAGAAATATACTTGGAGGACCAGTTGCATAGTTCTGCAAGCTAAGGAGAACACTGACTCACTAAGTCAATATTTGCTAAATCTACTGCGCCAAATTCAACTCTCGTTCAAGACAGAAACAACTTTGCTGTTGTTTCACAGCAATGAAAGGGCCTGGCCATGAGAATAATGGGCAGCAGCCTCTGCTCCCTGAGCGCTTCTCTTCCCACGTTCCCGATCACTGGCCACCTTCTCAGGATGGACTGTCCTTCAGACAGCTTTGGGCAGCTTGTCCTTCATATTTGGTAGAATCACACAACTAGGAATGGGTGCTTCTGGTAGCTTTTCCTCCTCTTTTGACTAGTAGTTAAGTCCTGTATTTTGCTGTTGTTATTATTAAGATATTACTTTCTTTTTCAATAGGGCATGTAGTAAACACACATTTACTAAAGGTAAGAAATCCAGATGTGCAAAAAAAGGATGGAAGCAGAGACCTGTCTTCAAAAGCAGGAGTAAGCTGAGTTGCTTAGCTGTTGCAGCCAGGTTAACAAAATAAAAACTTAAAAAAAAAAAAAAAAGGAGAAAAAAAAAGGAAGAAAAAAAATAGAAGAAAAAAAAGTGGTTTAACAGGGCCTTCAATAAGGGAACATGGCCTGTCAGGATGCATAAAGATCAGCTGGTGAGAGAACATAGTGAAGCTGAAAGATTTGCTCTGCGATCTGCTCTGGTATTTCAGCTCTTAGGGAACAAAAAAGTATTTCCCTGCAGTTTTAAGCAGGGAGATGGTGTGCGACCCGAAGGAACAGCTGGCCTCTGCACTGAAGAACAGATAACAGAGAATGTAATTTTATATTTTCTCTGCAGCTCTTTTTAAAACTGCATGGGGCAAGATATAAAATAGGTGCTAGCACCTGAAACAACAGGGAGGTCTGATAATCTTTTTCTCCACCTTTCCTTGATCAGCAAAGACAATGACTGTTCTATGGGCTGAATTCCTCATTCTGTTGAAAATCAGGAGCAAGTCCACCAAAGCCAGATAACTTGTACACATGCTAATTCAGTCATGCCCCGATGCTAAAGGGTCTTTTGGTGAGTGAGCTTTCCTGTTACTGGAGCAAGTGCTTTTTCCTCAGCCTCCTTCGGGAGCTATGCATGCTTTGGGAAAGCTTAACGAAAGTAGAAAAGAAAGCAGATTGGAGGAAAGGGGAGAGGAAGAAAAATGTTTAGATATTAAATCACAAGACATCCCTCCTTAGTAGAGATCAACAGCAGAAGCACAGGTTCTGGACTGAAATGCTACTACTTTGTTGTTCTCCTGAAAGAATTTGGCTTTGTCTTGTCATCTGCAAGTGATGGCAGAATGCCAGTTTTGTTTTCAACTGGTTGCCATGAGTATTTGCTGATGTTTCTGAATGAACGTTGCTCAGAGGTGCTCAAAGTGTCTTTAATCTTTTAAATCTACCACTTAATTAAAAATATATTTAAAACCTTATGTTAAAAAAAAAATAAAGTTAGTTAGCCTGTAGCTATTATTCAGCCTTTATTTTCTGTATTTATAATAAGCTACTCAGTAATTGAAAGATTTTTATTGATAGTATCTAACCAGGGTTCTTTTTAGAACATATGACTAATTGTTATTAATTGCTCCATAAATAAATGAATCTAAAAGCACCCCACTGTTAACTTTTTTTGAGAAAATAATAGCCATCACCCATATTCTTCTACAGCAAGGTAGAAGAAAATGATCAACAGAAGTGTGTATGAACTGTCTACAGCCTTTGTACCTACAAAGCCACTCTTCCCTATTTACCTATTTAATAACAACAGAGTAGGAATAAGCAAATGATCAGAGGGATGGACAATGTACACCCAGAAGGCTTCCTGAATTTTCCTGAATTTCTGCTCAGCAGAATCTAGACAAATTTAAAAAAAAAAAAGAAAAAGACAAACCTTGTTGAGTTACATCAACACATCAACAAACCAATCAAAACCAATTGTCTTTGACCATTACATTGCATGTCTCTCTTCCAGTCTCCAAAAAAGACACCAGAAGCTGTTTTGGAAGGACTGAGCAGCACCTATTTTTTCCGGGTGCAAATAACTGTTGAATTCCTGTTTTGTGAGAAGGGGAGATGAATTTTGTCCCAGTTGAGGACAAAAGAATCCTAAAGTTTTTTTTCTAGGCTACCCTGCACCCATTGACTTGGAGTTGAGGGTTTTGGCACCAATTAAAATAATATATTAAATATTTAGATTTTAATACCTCACTGAAAACAATGTAAACCTAGGCCCCACAGGCCAAACTCATCCATGCATAGTTCTGTTTTTAAAACCGATCTCCACCTAAAAGTCAGTGCAATCAGAAATAGCTCATGTTGGAAACTACATTATAGAATTCAAGTTCATTTTTGTTGACCTCACTAGTTTAATCTCCCACTCTTTTCTTATTTACTCAGTAGCCATTAGTGAGCTCTGGCAATCTGTAGCTGAGAACCATGGGGCTGGACTCAACATCAACTCAGGTAAAACAAACTGCACTCTGTCCTGCTCTGCAAGCATCACTGAAACACAAATATCAGCAGTACAGTTTCCCAAAAGATTTTCCTAAACACGTATCTTGGTAGTCTATTCTTCTTCCTCCATTTTGGAGAAAGCACTTGCCCGTAACACCTCCATGCAGTTCACAAGAATCAACGTTCCCGTTAACTCTCGCCAGTGTTTTGTTACTGGGTTTTTCATTTTATCCAAGGCTGATTGTAGGTCTTGTAAGACATCCCTGTAACTGTCTCCATAATGGGCACCCCACGTGTAGAGAAAGTCATATGCAGGTTTCCACATCATCTGCAAATAAAGGAGAAATAAAAGTTTATTTGCAGAAATCAAATTATTGAGCAAAAATCTAAATCTTTCCAATAGTGGAAAAGTCATAGAAAAGAAAAAAGAAAATAAGTTTTTGATCCCTAGCCATGCTGAAATGCTTTATCATAAAAGGCATGTTGATATAAAAACTCCAGTAACCTTATGTACTTCATTTCTATGAAACTCTGAAATTCTTAGAGGGGTAAATAATGGAAGAAAAAATTCTTCGTTCAGATGACTATCACCAAGGTGAAATATATCCGTGTCTGAAAGTATAACTCAAAGCACAGGGGTGGAAGGAAAACACTTTCCCCCTTGGTCATTTTTGCAATGCATACACCCAACAGCAGTTTCCCTATTTGCAGTTTGACTGTGCTTTTGATGGTTAATGCCTCCCTTTGTCTCATTAATCAACATCCCACTGTCCCCTTACTTAGCCTGGAACTTTTAAACATGCTTCTTATCTTTATAAAAATGTTTTCTGGTGACAGCAGCATGAAGACGATCTGTCTATAAAATCTCTGTTTAAAAAAAGGAAGAAAAAACCCCAAACACTCCAAAAGCAGGAGATTCAAAAGCTTTTATAATTAAATTTTTAAACTCAGGACATGTAATTTTAAAAGTGTCCTGCAAGAAACAAAACAAAAAAAAAAAAGACAGGTTACCAGTGTTCCTTGTTTTAAACTACAAGATGTTTATTTTACGCCAAACAAATATGAAGCAGGTCCTTAGCAGGTGTAATTTGTCATTGGTCTAGTGACATTAATTAAGCCACGACAGCATGATTCAGATACCAAGCTGGACTTACATCTTTCAAAGCGCTGATGTCCAGAGTAAGTTTGCTCAGTTTACAAACAAAAAGATTGTTTTCCCAGCTGCTGCTTTTCCAAATTTAACTTGGGCTACCCGCTTTCTAGTTTCCCACTCCTCATTGGCAATAAAGGTTTTGCAAACAGCAATTGAGTTAGCAATTGCAAGGATGATACACAAAGCATAAAGAAAACCATCACTTTCCTAAAAGGTACTAGATTTGCTGTTTTAACAGAAAAACTCTTATGCATAGTCATAAAAGCATACGGACTGATGTGTGCACATTTATATATATACAAAAGTGATCAGGAAGTCTTAATTCTAAGAGATTTTTTTTAACATCTTTTTTCCCTTTTAGTGGAAAAGCAGTTTTCATGGTTCTGAAGGATAATTCAGGAGGAAATCGGTTACTTCCTCAATATAATCCCATGAATTTACAAATGATACACAACATAAAGCTCCACTTCCTTGATTTAAACTTTATTTATTTGATCCCTTGAGGAACTGAGTAGCAGGAGAATTTCTTTGCTCATAGTTCTGAGCTTTTCTCCACATTTGGGCTAAGAACTCTCAACTTACCCCGAAACTGACTCTACCGTAGTTTCTGTAAACATCTCCCTCAACTTCTGCTGCCTTTCTCCCCATCCCCAAATGGAAAAACTCATCAAACTCACATCCCCAGTAGCGTGTCCCACAGTCTGATTAGTCTGGTTTCTGCCTTTAGTTTAAGCTATAGAAAAGTGCTTGTGCTTATTGTGAAGTTTCTCATTTTAGGTCTACAGGAGAGAAGGATATCACCATTTACCCAAAATGAATGGTGCCTACTTCTCGTTTTAAGCAAGTTTATCTTAAGTCATAACCATAAGGTTAAGAAAGAAGGAAAGAAAAGTAATTTGGTGGTAGGTGGGAAGAAGGAGAGTGATTAATTTTTTCCTTTTATTAGACAGGCTATATTGAAAAAGAAGTTCGTAATGTAGTGCTGTAAATACTAGATATTACAACATATTTTAATGAAATAAAGCAGCTCACCACTTGTGTATTTATGCTGAGAACAGAAGGTTTCTCTATTCCTATTTCCACCTTGGTAACCAAGGTAGCAAACAAGAGAAGCTAGGATTTCCTGACATTCTACTGCTGGCTCTGCCTTTTCTCTGTCTCCTGCTTCCTTTCTTCCTGCTGGACTAGGCTATTTGAAGGATTCGGGTACAGCCTTCTGTCTTCACTAGTATGTGAAAAGACAGTGAGTATGAAAAGATGCTATGGTTTGACTTATGCTGAAGGTCAGCCTGACACTGTGCAATCAGAGAATTGGCTGAAATATGCCTAAAATACAAACCCTGCTTTCCTCTGCTCTGTCACAACTGACTTTTTTCCCTGGGACAAAGGAAAGAAAAAAAGAGAAAATCAAAAGCTTTATAAACTGGTCATCAGTGATGTATGATTAACTCAGCAGTAATCTACATGCTTACCACACTGAACTCTGCAAACCAGGCTTCTAAGGCAGGTCCTTCTCCACATCCACATACTCTAGTGCAATGGCTGAACTGAATTGCATTGGACATTCCTGAATTATATCAAAGCAGATTTTCAGGAAAAATATTAAATCACTGCAGCATGCTGGGCAAGTCTCATCTCAGCTGCGTGCGTGCGTTTTCCCTCTGCTCCCACTGCCTCTGCTGAGTAGGTAATAATGATACCTACATCCCCTGTAAAGTGATTTGGAATTTACTGATGAAAAGCACTTCAAAATCTATGCACCAATTGTATGTACCTCAAGTTGCCTCTGTGATCATCTGGGAGAAGATTTCTCCCACTAAGAAAAATATTAAGTTTAAAAGCAGAAACATTTTTCAACCAACCAATCAATCCTCTAGAACAGTCCTTGATGGGTAACGGATTGATTAATGTTTTCATATAATCCTCAATAATTAGTCAAAACTTATGACTCCCCCATCTTTGCTTGGTTTCCTGTTTTCGTGCCAGCAACTACTATCAATGAGGAAGTTTTTTCCATTAGAAAACTCCAGGCGGGGGTAAAATGGTTATCTGGGGTAAGATAAGATGGTTCTTTTATACCTGCTAAGTAAATGCGATGATCAGCAATCATTCTGAAATTAGTCAGAGTAATGCTAACTTTGTAGCAATGCTGGGGGCATCTCCGCACAGGTATGAATTTACACTGCATTAGCTACTTTTTTTCTGAACAGCACACACAAAACTTTATAAACAGAATATTGTTTTCTGTAAGTAGAGGTTCAATTCACCAGAGCACTGAGAAGTGCAGAGGTTAGAAGAAAGCACTGAAATTCAGTAGAAAGTACTGAAATTTAAGGTTAGATTCACAGGACAGTGAGGATGCTGAATGTTCGCATGAGATACCAGTGCTGGAAACCTGGTGTGCTTTGAACTCACACCTGTGTGGACAAGCACTATTACAAAGCTCACATGAAACCGATAAATTCCCCATGGACTGATCCTTAGCCTTGAGAAATGACATAAAAATAAAGCAAAATTCTGATCTTTGATTGTTTGTTGAATGTTCTCTTAAAAAATAGAGCATACTCTATTATTGCCTTTTTTATGATGAATTTGACTGTACTATCTTCTGGGAGCAGACACTGTCACTGAAAGGCAGAGAATCTTGTAGGTGGTTTATCATAAAAATAATGTAAAAAACTCTTGAAAATAAAAGAATAGGGTGTATGAGGCAGAAAATGGGCTTCATGGAAATAGACACCCATTTAAAACAAAGTAAATATATATATTTTCATATATTTATGTATATTTTAAATATAAAAATAAATAGGTATGGAGCTGGAAAAAGAGTTTTAAGATTGTTTTAGTTCTGCCGTCAGTTAGCAAAGGAGAAAACATTTCCAAATATCATGGAGACCAGTAGAGTCGCACATTGTTCAGGTCTTTTTAGAAAGCTGGGGTTTTGTCAGACAAACACAGAAAGCTTAATAAGTAAAACAAAATCTAGGAAGTTAGACAAGGCACTGAATAACAGTAAAAAAAAAAAATGGAAATGAAAAGCATTCCCATTCTGTTTGATTTTAGTATTTTAGAATAAGCTAGTGCAAAAACAGAGCCAATAACAGGGTGATTTTTTTTCACTAAAAGAGAGTAGCAGACAAGGGATTGGTAGAGCTGAGAGTTTTATGAGAAAATAATTTAAGGAGGAAGGTGCATCCAGGCACAAGTAATGTACCCAGAACAACTGAAAAAAAAGAAATACACAAAATAGCTCAAAGAGAAAAGGAAGACCAGAGGAGAAGGCAGTGTTTGCAAACAGCAGTGATAGAGATAGTTTTGCAGAAAAGTAAAGTAAAGTGTAAGTAAGTGTGTGGAATTTTGGTCAAATAATGATTGGGGAGGGAGGGTGGAGCATTCCAAGGGAATAAGAGGTGGTGGTTCATGGTTAGAGCAGAAATCTCTTGATACCTATCACCAGGCAGATAAAACAGATGAAAGACTCACTGGATTCAGACTGGAAAGGAGGATATGTTTGGGCAGGGAACAGGAAGAATCAGCTACAGGGAAAGAAAAAGGAAGAAAAAATTATCTTAAGTATTTGTGAACCTGTGAATGGGAAATAGCGATTCCTTTGGTACTGAGAGATGAGAAAGAAGGAATTCAGGCTGGATCATGAGCATTACCTGCAACAATCAGTGGATGATAGTAAAGGCAGAGGGAGAGTCAAGCCTGAATGTAAGCACTCAAGGCAGAAAGGTCAATTTTGTGCATCATTCAGCAATGCTTGTAAAAGAGGATGTTCCAGGTAAAACCCAGTCTGGGACCTAGAAGTCATTGGCACATAACTGTGGGAAACAGCGGATCTATTGCATGCTTCAGTGTTAAAGTAAGAGTAGAGAAATGCAGGGAGCAACTTGGCTGCCTAGGCAAAGGTGTCCAGGAGCACAGGCTGGCCCTCGCCTCAGAGGCATGGACAAGAGCCTACCCTCAGTCTTGTGACATATCTGACATTGCATGGATGCCACGGGTACCTCTGGGCACCTCAAACAGCACTAGAGATATAATTAGGCATCGAAATTGCTCCTTAGATGTGTATGCACTAAAATACATCTAAGAGGACAACTTGACTTTTATTTAGAACTCATACTTCTGTATAAGCAGAGTGGTTTACAAAGGAGAATAAATAGCATGAGCTACCTGACAAACTATGAAATTAAAACATGGATTTGCCATGTTCATATGATAGGACAGAAGTGGAATTGGTGTCAGAACTTCCAACCTTTTGTCATGCTACTTAAGCTAAATGATGACAAATATTGCACAGGTGCAGAAAAGTGTTAATGGTGGAGGTAAGCCTCCTTTCAGTGGAAAGAGCAAAAGCTGTACTGAGGGTGATTTGAAGTGGCTCCTGCAAGACTGAATGGTCTTCCTCACTGTGTCTGAAATGACAGCAGAGGAGTGAGTAAGATTAACAAGCGGACAGGACAATAAGAAGGGACTGAAAGTGGCCCTTGGGGTGGGAGTAAAGAGCTGAAGCTCAAGACAGAGACTAGGACCTCCACAGCAAATTAATTTGGCACCATAACACCGAACAACTGGCCTCAAAGGAATACTTAGATAATTGCAAGCAAAAGTTGGTGAGAATTCCTCGCATTGAAGGACTTACAAATTAAATAAGGAGGCTGAACTGCAAAAGGAAAGAAGGGCACAAAGTAGGGAAGAAGAAAGGTTCCTGGCTGTGTTTGTGCAGAGGAGCAAGTGTGCACACACCGTTACACCAGAGCCTTACCTCCAGAGCTACGGTGCCATTTTTCCCTTGGTGGGGTACTTCGTAAGCCTCGATTTGCTGCTTTGTGAGTCGGGCTAGCTTCTCCGCAAGCTCCCGCCAGTATTTGCCAAGCTTGACAGCTGAAGTCAAAATGATGGTGTCCTGGGTAAGACGTGCCACTAATCCCTGGCAATCTATTCTCAAAAGTGCCTGCAACGATCATTTTCATTAGTGTCCCTTCACCAATAATTACAAACAGAACATTATTGTTTGTTTTTATAGCACTATTCTGCATTTCTAAGCAGACAGAAAGGCTTTTTGTCTATTTTGTGTTCTTACAAATATGTAACGGGTTTTCCTACAAAAAGGTGTTGCCAACAGTTTCATAGGAAAATTGCCCACAAGCGTAAGAAAAAATTGAGCTGGCATTCAGCTGCTTCAGCATTCCAGTGTCACATGGATCCTACCAAGCTTACAGATCCTGAAGGAAAAATATGCTTCTCCAACAAAAATATTTGGGACATCAAATGTAGCTTGTTAAAAGTATGACATGAAACTCAAAAATTAAGTTAGAGCACTATTATATTAAGGTGTGGTCCTTCGTCTACTGCTTTTCTAGAAAATCATTGATTACATTAGCCAGCACCTCTTGATTTACTCCTTCCACAAAACTAATAATTTACTGACTATTAAGCAGAAAAGCAAGCATAAAACTCTTCCCTCCCCCATGTCAAAGGAGATTTTAATAACAAGCAAATTAAAATGATACCAGGAATGAAACCCTGAAATCCAGATACGTTGCATTTTCCTTTCTTTATTTGTTTGGCTAAGAGGTAATGAGAAAAATAGGTGTTGTTTTTTCTTCTCCTCAAATTAATAGCAAAATGTTCCACTGAAAACGTTGACTTTTTCAGTGGAAGATCAAGAACAAAATCCAGAAGTTTTCCTTGGTTTTTAGATACTGATTTTTAATAAAATATCAAGTATTTCTGCAGAAATCAGACATTTGTGTGATTTAATTGTAAAATATTTTTCCACTAAAATCCTTATTGCAAACAGTAGAACTTTTGTCAGGCAAGATGTTTGTCTAATATAACTAACCAGAAAACATTCAACATGGATCCCAAACTCTCTCATACTAGTGCCTCCCTCGAAGGAAATACTGACGTCACAGTAGTGAGATGCAGACTATAGTACAGTAGCAAATCCCCCTACACTTTAGCAAAGTGGAGACAAAGTTGTTCAGCTTGCCTTTGCTCTGATAATCAAGAACCCTATTAAACATAAAAATAAGAGATTAATTAAAAGAAATAGCCAGTAAATTCCACCCAAAAGTAACATGGATGATATCTAGCTTTAAGTCTAGTTTTACAAAGATGGGGACCTGCATTGGGACTTCATAGCTCAAAATCATATACATAACAAAATGGGGCATCTCTAATTATGCCCCACCTTTTGCCTGTGCTGTAACGAACTCTTTGTTTCACTGTATTCACTTAAAAGTTTGGATCATTTTCACCTTTAACTCCCCCCTCCCCTTTTTGTACAGAGACAGGGCAGACTAAACTGTACTGCATACTTGCTCAGTTTTATTCCACACAGTTTAATGCAGTCTTAAGAGTTGTAAGTGGCAATTGCTGTCAGCACTTCAAAGGGGATAGAGTAGTTATGAGAGGTAAGCCCTGTTAAGGTTTGCAATTCAGGATAGTCAAAAGGCTTTAGATGAAAGGCTACAATGTGAATTTTTACACACCCATTTTTATAATACTTTGTTTTCATATGAGAAATTTAATTCTCTTCTGTCCCTAAATAGGCTGGTAGACTTTTCAGTCAGAGCCAAGGACAGTATTGAGTAATCCTTCATTCCAAATTAATTTGTGCACAGATCCGTAAGTAAATCAAGATGGTTAACAATGCAACCTATTACCTGGAAGCATTTAGAATAAAATCACTTTTGATTCATATGTAACAGTATTGAATCACATAGAAGTTGTCCAGTGGCTTACAAATGAGGCCCATGAAAATATGTACTGAAATACTTGCAACATTGTCCTTAGGTCACTACAACATTGACTATAAAGTTGTCATGTGTGGATGGAAAATTTTGTCTTCAACAGGTGGCTCAGGATTTCCTTGCTTTAAAAATACGAAGCAAACTTAGACATGCACCTTGGGGTACACAAGATACATCAATAATGAGTTTCCACACTATAAAGTTACTAAATACTTCACAATGGGAATGTGAATTGCTCAGGGAAGCAATTTACCATGATGATTTCCATGTCAAAAGACAAAACTATTTCAATCATGGTCGTTTAAAAACAAACAAAGTCAACTCAATGAACCTACTAAATAAGCAAGGCTCCTGGGACATTTACAGAACACTGTTTAGAATTAATTCATCAAGGTACTATTCTTCATGAGAGTCTGGATGTATTTTCCATCTATAGGTGTCTACAACTTTTAGTAATATGTTCAGGTTTGTAAAGGTTCCCACAAGGGTGCAGGACCATGTTTTCTTGTTCACACATTACTAATGAGTAGTTTCTTGGCAATGCATTCCCAATAACCAAGTTAGTTCATGCAATACTTACAACAATGAGCTCATAAAGAAACAGTCTTTTTTTTTTGTTAGCATGGCAGTCTTCCTTCATCCTCTTTACAACATGCGCAACTCTCTCTGATTCTTTATCAGCATGTGCCTCATTAAAGTCATCCAAAGACATATGTGAATATCCTAGCACCTCAGCCAAAGCTCTCCAGTCATAAACACTTTCTGATACTGTAGACAGAACTACTGAGTAGATGTAAGTCAGTTTTTTGAATGGCAATGCAATTTGTTCAACAAGATTCCTGGTTGTTAGCTCACTATCAGCAGTGTCCATAGCTTGTTCTTTGGAAATCACTTTTATATTTTTGCAATGTACAAGACCAATCTTTCTTCTGAGAACTCCTACATACCACTCTTTTATTTTAGTTTGTCCAATGGCTTTTACTTTATCTTCACCAAGAAGTGCTATTGTGTCCCCTTTAAAATATTCTAGCAAATAGTCAATCTTATTTTGTCGTAACACAGTTTTCAAAGCCACTCCATAAGTATTAACACTCAAAGTTTTATCTTGAAACTTTGGATATTTAACTGTTGGTATTAAAAGCAAAGGCGCAGACTTGATTTCTTTGCGGTTTTGTAAGCGCTTTGGCCTATTGATAATTCCACTTAATTTTGGAGCTGGATCAGGAGTCGTAACATGGAACTGTGTTACTTGGCTACTTTTTAAGACTTTAATCTGAACGAGGAAAACAAAGAAATGCATCTCCCTACATCCAAGCATGGAAAACAAGAATTGTTGGCGGACCATTTCACCAGTTTTCAGCTCCTCCTCTTTAATATTTTTGCTTTGATCTTCCATCTTCACTTCAAAATCTGGATCACAGGATACCAAAGAAATGTTTAGATCTTGTGGCTTTTCAAGCAGAAATGTATGTTTTCCCCACAGCTGAAACACAACAGGAGGCATATTTTTCCCCCCCTTTTTTATATCACAAATTGTGAGTTTTCCTGGAATGTAGTTATGACCAAAAACTGTAAAAACTGCTGTAAAAGTCGGATGAATATATTTGGGACCATAAATTCCAACAGAGACTGTTCTATGAACATAGTCCCAGACATTAGTTGCTGGAGGCTGGATTTTGTTTGCTTGTACGGCAATCACTGCATACATCACGTGACTTAGGTCCGTTAGCTTCACTTGTATGGTATCTTGATAAGTGTAGCAATTCTCTAGCTTCTTAAAAGGCCCTTCTTTATTGAGACTATAAAAACACACAATATCACTCATAACTTGGCTAAGTGGATCATTCTTCACTTTAGCTGCAACTTTCACCTCTAGGAAAATGGCTTCCCTCGTGTTGAGGTTGCTCAACGTAAGTTCTATCAGAGGACTTACGGTGCTAGACAGCTCGTTGTTAAACCATGATGGAGGGTTAAGGATAGCCTTTAAACCAACTTCTTGGAATTCCCCAGGTAATACATGACCCACAGGGACATGAATGTTGATATCCGAGTCAGGTAGCTGTACTGAACCCCCTTCGTGGTTCAGTTTGCAAACTACATGAATGTCTGTAGCTTGCGTTTGTGCCCATCCAGGACTGTGGCTCATGGCTTCTAAATCTAGGCAAGATCGAGTGAGCTGTCGGTGACTCAACCAAGCCATCTTGTAGGCTTCACGGTCATTTTGAAGCCATGTCATGTCTGAAGCTATAGTTTTTTGAGGTGTTGTCTTGCGAGGATTAAATCTTTGGTTATCAACAATATCCAGGAAGTCAGAGACACTCTTGGATCGTCCAGATCTTCTTGCTAAAGTCTTTCTTAGAAGACAATCAATATCTAGCTCATCACCTGAGGAAGCCAAAGAATCCCTGTTGCTAGAAACTTTAGAGAACAAATAGGGTTTTTCTTTTAAGACCGAAAGGTATTTATTATTTTCATTTCTATTTGAAGCAGCTATGTCATGTACAAAAGGGTTGGAGGCTGACAGTTCATTCCAGAAAGGATTAGTCTTGGAAACACCACGGACATGTTTGAATACATCAGACCAGTCAATATCCAAATCCAATTTACTTTCATTGACATCTGTTTAAAAGAAAAAACAGAAGCATTTCCTAAAGCACAGAGACTTGAGACATTCCATTCATTTCCAACTGATAGTCTGTTAAGCTAACAGGTGACTAAATTTATCCTCCTAAAATACATATAGATCATTTATATATTTCTCCTTCAGGTTGTTAAAGAGTATCAATATTGATTTCTAAGTAGCATTAAGAATGTGTTAACAAATTAGTGCTGAAGGATGTAAAGCATCTTCTGCGAGGTGCTGATCATTATCAACTCCTATGACTATTAATTGGCATCAAGTATGCTAAGGCCCCATAAGGTTTAAACCCTTATATTCCAGTAATCTGTGGCCTCTTACAAAATGCCATGGATTTCTTTCCTTTGTGTCTAACTCTCTGCAAAGATTAAATAACTACTGTTTCATTTTTCAAACACTGTAGACAGTACAGATAAATGTATTATTCAGGATTCCTTTTCATGCACATGCATTTAATTGATAACAACACTCTTACAATTTATCTCAGTGTGTATGGAATTTGTTATACTAGCTTTCCATTAAAAATTCATTGGTATAATTTATGAGGTTTTGTACAATTTGAAATTTGGAGAGAAATGTTTTTGTGGCTACTAATTTTTCTGAGATTGCACTTAAATAGACAAATAGGGATGTATAAGTGATACTTCAATATGCTTTCTAATAAAAATACTCATTATTAACAGTAATGTCTGTTTGTTCTGAAGACAAGATGTCCTTGTATTTTATACAAATAACTGTTCACAGAAGCTGGTTTATGGGTTGATTAAGACTCACACTTCTTGCAACGAATATAGTATCTACAACTTTTTGTGCTAAGGGTTTCTATTACTTCAGTTTGCCGTTAGTTTTCTATGTACAGAGGTTATACCATCCCTTTTTTGTACATCCTTGTAAAGAATTTTAATTTTAGAAGGAAAATTCAGCATTTCTGTTCTTTCAGCCTATCTATATCCTTCATTACTACACTTCCCATAGTACCTTCCATCTCCAACATTACTGATTACTGCTCAATTGCAAGAATGACAAGTGCATTCAGCCACAAAAAGAAAAAAAATTTAAATGTTAGTACTTTTCTTTTTGTTTCATTTGTCATGAATTGTGACAAAAAGCCAAAATTATGACGTTTTTCCAGTTCCAGAAAAATCCCAATTTGGAAGAACCAAAGTAGAATCTACCTGCTTCCCAGCTGCCCATCTGCAAGGCTCTAGCATTGTCTTGAGAAGAGCCTTCCCGGTGAGCTGCTGAGGGGAGTGAGCCCAGGGGCAGCCTTCTCCCCCTTGGGCACCCAGCCTTGGCCACGGCCACCAGACAGGGCTGGGCTGCTCAAGCCCCAGCTGAAAAGTCCTTTTGTTTCTACTCGCAGGCCAAAAGCTTTCCTCACACTGTGGTGCTACTACAGTCAAATCATTATTATCTATTAAAAAACAAATTAATTAATCCCAAAAGAAACATTAGGGTTTATGGTTGTTTGTTTCCCCATCCTAAAGGGCATGTTTCTACAGGAAGAGCCTGAGTCATTAGGCTGGATGCTTTCTCATGCCAAGGTAACAGCACAGATTACTGAGGTGCAGGAGGTTAGCGAAGAAATAATTCCTGCTCCCCAACTCACACAGCAAGTGCCAGGCTTGCCATTACTCACACCTTCTACTGGACAAAAAGCTAAGAGAATGCCTACCTTGTGTAGGGGAATGTTTTCTTAACTTTTGGGTTAAAATAGCAATGAGATTAAATCAACTTTGCTGAGACTTCCGGGTTCTCAAAACCCTAAATTAATGTAGTTTGGCTAAGAACTCCCTCTTCTCTTCCCCATCTTGACCCCCAGTAAACATACCCTAAATAGCATTTATTCATGTAAGGTTCATGATTCCAGCTCTTCCTCCCAACCTGCCTGATCCACTTTTGCTATGGCAGGGGACAGAGGACTTCTGCCAGCAAGTTCCTCCTAGGGGACCTCGTGACAACTCCTTGTGTTCTGACTCCAGGGACATCTATGATGGCCTGAGTAGTGCAAAACACCAGCAATAATAATAATAAAAAAATTTTTTAAAATGGTGTACAGAGGTTTACAGAGCTATAGCTTCTGACACTCTTGAGAGTTTTGCAGAAATGCAGTCTTTAGGTGGAGAGTCTTAGTACAGAAAATAGTGGAAGAGACATACTGTAGCTGGCTGAAGGTGTCCGGTCATCCACATCAATCAAAGTCCCCTCTGACCTGCTCCGTGGAATCTCTCCACTGGTTAGGGAATCTGTTCCACTACTGGAAGTGATCTCCTCCTAGGAAACAGTTAAACATATAAAACGTCAGCAAGTATGCAATTTGAAAAAGGGGAAACTGTTGAAGAATAATTGAGCTTTGCTCCTGTGATGTGATACAAATGAAAAAAATAGTGAAGTTACGGTTTATGAGTAAATTTATAGAGTCTGCCCAAAAGCATCACAATCCTGAGTGAGCCTTACTATCTAATTTGCAGCAAACCACCAGATGCTACAGCTGCAGTACAATACAGTACCCCAGTCCATAGTGAAGTCCAATAACTCACATATTTAAACATCTTGCAATTGGAACTGAGCCAATTGTACAATAACTTCTATTCAGAGGTCTTGAATGAAAACTTTTTTTTTTTTTAAAAAAATCCTAATTCCTGTTTTCAGAAAAGTTTGACTAGACTCGTTAAAGGGGAAGAGCTAGATCTGTTCCTTCCTTTGCCAATTAATATAAAATATTTCCAAACCTTTCTGCTTTATTATTCTTCCTCTGCTCTTCCCTGAGTGAACATCAGGTCATATTTTCCTTTTAGTCTGTACAAGAATGACTTAAAGTACTCTTCTGCAGGGCCCGTGCCAGCACAGCAACAGCCCAAGAGAGGACATTCAGGTCTCTCCTCTTCCTTGTTCTGGCTACAAGAAGTTCTGTTTGGTTTTGACACAGTTTGCACGTGGACTGGGCCACACAAGAGCTGTAAACCAGATGCTGTGGTTGAAAGAGAGTCAACAGCAAACATATCACAAGGGCAGGGCAGGAGGGGCATCACTCTGAGGCAGGCAACAGGAGAATGAACCTCTCAAGGTACTACTGCTTAATGCTATTTTCAGCTGCCTGGAAAGAGGAGTTGCAGGTCTTCAAAGGAGTGTTGGGTGTCTTAACGTGCCGATGTTACTGTGTCCCTGAAGAGGAAACTGGAGGAAATAGAATCTTCTAGACCATTTTGTGCAAGAGAGGTCATTAAATTACTGCTATAAACCAAGAGATCATTTAGTGACTTTCCCAGAATCCTCTCATTGGCCCTATACATTGTGGAGTATAAATGCTGATGGGCAATACATACATTAAGACATATGGTTAAAAAGAAAAAAAAAAGAAAAGAAGACAAAACAAAACAAAAAACAAGGGTGGGGAGGGGAAGGGAAAAGGTAAAAAGGCCAGAAGTTTTTCTGGGTCCATCCATAGGATACAATACTCAGCTTTGTTCAGGAGTCTGAAATATTGCAGCCTGTTACTTCTGCAGCGGCAATTGCAGCCTAAGTAGATCTCATTTTAACATGTTTAAAATGGAAAAAAAAGATGCATTGGGCCTGGTTTTACTGTGGCTGTAAGAAAAAGGAATTTTCAGTTACAGTTCTGCTAGGTGAGTTTATGGGAAAAAGGAAGTATACCTTATATCAAAGAAACTGGAAGCCAGCTGTCTGTTTCCATTGCACAATGCCATGGTTTAAGACATCTTTTTTTTCCACTGCAAATGTAAATTGGTACTTTTTGTTCTTCCCACAAGAGCTACCTTCAGCTAAAGGCAATCTGTTCAGGTGCTGATTTGCACTCAGGCAGGACGCAAGGCTGAGGTCAGGCTAAGCCCGACTGTCACCAAGCTGCTCTGCTATCACGGGGCTGTACGGACTTTCAGGTTCCTCTGTTACCAGAAATCTCAGATGTTGGCCTTAAAAGTCCTGATTACAGACAGTAATGAAAGCTAACCTCCAAGACTAATACTTTGTGGCTTCTGCTACTAATACCCCACCAGAACCAAACTGGAAACTAAAATGCCTCCTTAACCCCAACACCATAATTCCAAGATCTGACGTCCCACACCTGTATAAAAATATCACTGTTCCTTCTGTCTCTGATAAGAGACAGTATCTTTGATAATGTGTACGGATTCCTTCAAAGGAAATAAATTTTGCTTTGCTGCTGCATCTCAAAATGTTGAAAAACTGAACACACTGTATAAACATGCAGTATCTTTATCTCAAGCTTCTACTTCAGGGATTGGGGAGGTTTAATCACAGCAGTATAAGGTATCCATAGTCTAAAATCCCAATAAATGTACAAAAAGAAAGTCTACTTTTTACAATACCAGTGTATTTGTTGCTAGCACTAATCTCTGGCTGATGACTTACTGATCAATTGACATATAAATCTAAGAACAGTTCTTTAAATAGCTAAAACACCTACAATTATTTCAGTAGCTGTATGAAGTGGGAGGCAGTAAGTAAGGATGAGGAAAGAGCACAAGAGTGCAAGCAGATGCACAGGGGCTAAAATAGGAAACCCATTGGGAAGGGGGAAGGAGAGAGAAAGAGAAAGGAAAACAATCTTTTTACACAGTGGGAGTATATTGAGAGAGACATGACAATAAGATTGCATATAGAAGTTTATAAACACTAAGAATTTCTGCAAATAGAATAAGCCATTTCCTAAAAGGTCCCTCTGGGAACTCCTCAAAACCTTCACCACTAGCCTGGCACAAAGACAGAAAAGACAGATACAGAAAAAGAAAACCACTTTCAAAAATAAGTCGTGCCCCACCCCCCCCCAAGCATTCCTTAGTATGAGAGTATGATGAGGGAGCCCTTGTGATTTAGGCATGTCTTCAGGCCAGCCAAGAAGAGGACAAGAGAAGGGGGAGATATAAACATTCCTGGGCAAAAGATGACCGCGTTTGGTCAGCAAGTCAAGGGATGTGGGAAGTGCTGGGGACAAGCTGTACGCACGCCATCGGGTACAGGGCAATGTGCCTCCTGAACAGTTACATGATCTGACACCAGGGTTGTGTCCTGTCTCTCCTGTGTTCCAGCCGTAGTGCTGGGAATGCATAAATCCCCAATGCCTTTGTATGAGACTAGGAAAATAAGAAAACCCAGTGCTCCCCCTTTTCCATGGATACATTCTGTGATAAAATAGCATCCCAAATGAAACTTTTGATAGGATAACCCTATTAATTAGGAACTTACCTGGACAAATCCAGAAGAACGATCATCCACAAGAGAAGAGAGATCAATGCATGTAGGATATAAAGCCATGCTGATCAGTGGCAAAGGGGAAAGGGATGAAACCCTTTTGCTGCAAAAAGAGGGAATTATGTATAGGAAGAATCAGAAGCTAAGCTTTTCATTTGCTGTAGCTACTGAGTAAGAAAGATGTAAACTGACAAGTGCTTAATGGTGCAAAGAATTATTTGACTGATGGTATGTCAGCTCACAGTGTGAAGTGAGCAGGGAATGAAGAAGTGAAGAGGTTGGAAAGAGATCACCTATGGAGGTGACCAGTGGGTGAACCTGAGTGACTGCTGAGAGATGTGGCATTTTTCGGTATGAGGGCAAGAAACAGTTTGCCAGGTGCACTCTGCTGTTCAAGCCTGGAGTGCATCGCTTGACCCATAAGAGCAGGGGATTCGGGACAGGGAGTGCTGCTGGCAGGCACGTTGCAGCACTGTTACAGAGGAAGAAAAATGCATTAGAGGAAGACGAAAGTCTCAGGTAGAAAGTTCGGGTTCACCGAAGTCAGAAGATAGATTTGCTGCAAATGGCCTTTTCGCTGCATGTGATGCCTCTAGAAATCTCTTCCAGGTCTTTTAAAATTCAAGTGCACTTTTTTTTTTCCCTTCTCCTTTCCAATCTCTCTACCAAAGAAAACATGTCCTGCTGCGCTTAAAATAGTGGTAAGGAAGAAAATTTTAAAAAGCCCAAAACAAACACTTCCCAACTGGCTTTGCCCTCAAAAATGAGAGAGAACACATTCCTTTGTGTTTTTAAAGTATCAACATCCCAGAGCAAGACACTAGCAATTTGCCTTTCATACAACCTTAGCCCTGTTTGGCCTTCTTCAAAAGCAGGTTGCGTTATGAGCAGAGCTCAAGCAGTGTCTCCCCACAGACTCCTACATGCCCCTCACACAGAAAGTGCTACTCAGCCATACCATTATTCACAGTGATTCATGGCCTTTGCATTCTGAGGATGAAGCTTATGCATTTGCAGAGACAGCACAAGCAATGCAAGGGGGTGATGGAGATGTGCCTCATTCCTCAGGCTCACTTTTAGCTGTCACAGGGAAAAATGACTTGCTAGTTATACAAGTTGGGTTATTAAACTCACTTTACATGTTTATTTCTGAAAAGGGAGCAAGGTATATTCATCAGAGTGTTAAATACAATGTTCCTGATCTGACCAAATACTGAGTATACTGAATTATTTAAATTCTATTAAATAGAGAGAAGAAAGGAATTTTAAAGAGAAAGCAGTACAAAGAAGAGAGATGGTTTTAGAAGGCACTACACATCATCATCAAGTCTCAAACACTGCCTGCTTTCAGCAGATTAACATGTTTCTAGCTAAACATTAGTTACAGTAATAAGTCATATTTTAACAGTCCCTTGGTACTTGTGGCCTGGAACAGCTTTATGCAGCTCAGAGTTTGGTGTCAAGCGGTTGGACACGAGTTTACCTATCTTTGATTACAGGGCTGAACTGCAGTACTGTAGCTAGTGATAGTAAAGGATAGCAAACAAAACTTTCAGTTGAAGTGATAAAGTCTTTGACTTATTCTCTTAGCCTGATGCATGTGAGGCAGTCAAGGAAATACAGCTGTATCTCATTCTGAACAGAGACAGAAATGGCTTTTAATGTTCAGTCTTGAGAGATTTCAACCCTATATTACGTACTTTACTAATACTTGGCAGCAGTCTTAATGCTTTAGTATGACCCTGTTACTCGTCACTTTGCCTATAATGATAGAAAAGCATTTTCAATTGATACAACTACTAGTTTACCTTGTTGTTAAATAGTTGCCAAATTTGGCACCCACTTTTTCAAAATTCTGAAGATTTATCACCCTATGGGAACTGCAGAGCCATTCACACTCCTTCCTGAACCCGGGGTTTAAGCTTTCTGCAGACCCAACATATGTCTACACTGCTGCTTGTAACGGACGTTAATTGTTGCTCGTAATACTTCATCTGAGCTAGTGTTAAAGGGTAGAGCTAGTAGTCTCAGCACAACAAAAATGGGACCTGAAGTGGGTCATCCTCTCAGTAGATTTCCACAACTTCACAAGTGGGTTTTTACAGCCTCTGATCAGCTCTGCACGACCCAGAACTGACTGCTTTACAGCCAGGTTGGGGAACACTATGCAAGCAAAAAGAACTATACCATAGACAAGTATACCAAGGCAAGTATCCTTCTTTCCATTCCACACATCTACGCCTCTAAAATTGCTTGTTGTAAGCATAAGGGCTAGAACATTTATTTTCAATTATAAACTTTACATTTGGGAATATTGCTTTCCAGAAGCCTCAAGAATGTGTAGTTAAGTTTTGGTGTTGTCTTTTGGGTTTCAGCTACCACTCTGAAATACTCCATGGTTTCTCTTTGGCCTCAGGAAAAAAGGAATATGTTGCCTTCTACTTACATTACTAAGTAACTTTTTAAAGAACAGGAAATGGAAAGTAAAGATGTCATTAAAAATGAATTAAAGGATCCAACTTTGTACTATTAAATTGTAATATTTCTTCTTTTTGCTGAACAGAGAAAACTTTGCAAGTTTATTAGCTTAATTCTTCTGTGAACTCATTTCCTTACCACTTCTCAAAAGCCTCTAAAAACAATAGTAGTTAAAAATCACACTGGATTCTCACTTATTATGTGTAACCATACATACTTTGGAAGCACAGCTAGTTTCTTGACTTTTGGAGGGCCTATGAAAACACTTCTGCCTCCCTCACAGAGATTACAGTACTACAAGTTATTACTGACTGTGATGCCAACAGAGCTATTCCTTCAAAATGGATACTGAAAGCACTCTGTAAGCAACGCCTTTTATTTAGCAGTTTCCTTAAAAAGTAAAAGTTTCCATTTCTAGGTGCTGCAAGTGTTTCAATGCCACCATAATACATGCAACATCGCAGAGCAAGGCAAAGCCTGTATATAACATGTTCTGCATGTAAACTGGAGCCCTGCTGCCCATCCTTAGGTACTTTTAATGTTTGCTAGGATGAAAAAAAAACCTCAACTGTCAACATTTTTGAACAACCTAGAGAGCAGGAGCTACTGGGAATCTCAAAAGCTCTGCTAGCTATTTATATCCTTCTGAACTATAGCTATGATCACGGCTTTGTAAGTACAGGATACTTCCAAAGTACTCAATATATTATTTTGTTACCTGATTTCGTCTTTTCTTTCTACTAAATTAGACTTTTTCTGACATCCAGGCTGCATGCAGGAATTACACTGGGTCTTTAACTGAGCAGCTTACCTGTCAGTGGCAAGTGGATATAAAGCCTTAGACACCTGCACACTAGCTTGGCTTAGCAAGCACTCCCAAATCTGCATAGTATTTATTATGCTCTTCCCTGGGAAAGGCTCATGTCTCTGCCTATTAGTGCCAAAAGTCAGCTTTGCAGAGAGACAGATATAAGCTGTGGTCTTTGAGGGCAGGACGCAGCGGTGGGAGGAAGAAGTAGCTGTAGCATTAACAATAGTGAATGATTTACAATCTCAGAGCTAACTTCAAGGATAATAAAGGAAATTTCTTTTTTAAAAAACGGAAAAGATTTTGTATGCCTCAGAGTCACAGGGGCATGACAAAAAAAAAAAAAAAAAAAAAAAAAGGGCTCTAACATCTCTTTTATTCCATGTTCAGAGGGGGCGCTCTTCCAGTTATCTATAGAAAATAGCACATCTACTATCCACCCAGAAAGCAAGTAAAGGATAACAGTTTCCGGACAATCAAACCCAGGTCAAGTAGTGAAGTAGTTCATTAGGAACTGACAATCAGGTCCTTCAGAGTTACATGTTTCATAGAAATAATTACTTTTACGTTTAAGGGCTGAGCAAAGGAAGGGGAAAAATCCCTCTTGGCCTTCAACATTTAAATGTGTCATCTGGTCCAGTGATGTGATAACAGAAATCCTACAAGAGCTGTGGTCTCTTCACAGCACCAGGGCAAAGCAGAACGCACCAAGGAACCTGCCTGCAGAGAAGGGCCAGTGTTTTACTTGCTCACAGCTCTTAACATTATAATTGTAACTAATATTAACAACAGATTTTAAGCACCTGTATCAGTTGGATATGTTGCAAATATGTAGGATGATTTTTCTGCTGTTCCAGGCTAAAAATGATACAACAGAGCGATGTGCCTGATGCTATGTCAGGACCCAGTCTTGAACATCTAACTGTAGAACTGAAATGCCTGTCAGCTGTGCTGCCTGGATACTGACACTTTCTTTTGGACAGATGTAGATTGAAGATTTATGAGCAAAATATACAATGTGAATCTTGAAGTAAATTGAACCTGATTTGAACCTGAACCACAGGTGCAAGGTGCCTTTACTCTTCTGGTTTCAGCAAACTGAGGTGGGCGCCTGGGGAAAGATACCGGAGGACACTGCAGTGTACTGTGCTTTTGATGAGATAGGGGACTAGGAAGGTCTCTTTTCATCAGCGTGACAGACTTTTGCTCCAGGGGAAAGGAAAAACACGTCAGAAAGCCTGCATTATCAGGTGGACCTTTTTAAGTGGAACCACTTTGGTTTGGTGTTGGTTAAATGGGGGGGGACAAAAAAAAAAAACCAAACACAAAACACACACACCCCCACCAGGAAATAAGTTAACATGTCAATACACACAGAGAGTTTGTTTTGCAATGTTTAATCTATGTCAGGCAAGCTTTCAAACTGTATAAACTAGCCAGGAAGAAATCCCAGTTGTGTAGGGCATGAATGGGGGCAGGAAAGGGGGACAGGACAGGAGTCAAGTCAGTCACTTGTTCTATCTCTCCTGGGGAATATAAAGGGAGATCGATACTGAGAGGGCAGAAACGATGGAAGATGGGTGACACGTGACTAGCTCAACGTGGAAAAAAATGAATAAAACAGGCAGCCAGCTGTGTTGGGAAAATAATTCCATTAAATATGGCAGAAGAAAGTAAATCCATTTGGCAAGGACTCCTCTGGTTGTCATTGGAGGTTAGTTTAGAGAGTTAATAACTCTAAGCACAATCATTCTTCAGTGCATCTACAAATTACATTTTGCTCTACTTGACTGACCACATAACAGACACAGGGAATATGTAACAGCGCAAATAGTATGTTTGATAGATTGTGATAATATTTACAAGGAAAGACTGATATCTATTTCTTGTGTATTGATCTGTTTTGACTGAAGAACTTGTTTAATAGTCCTTGGCACTTTAGGAACATAGTGAAGAAAGCATCAGAAAGGGAGTCTTAATCACAGGAACACTTTCCAAGGTATACTGCAGAAAGTGCACTTTTTCTTTTTTGCTTTTTATGGCAATTATTGTACCCAAAGTTTGGTCAGAACTCTTCTCCAGCAGTAAGATTTAAAACATTTGTGCCTGTGTTGTTAATAATAGGCTGAGCTGTCCATTAAGTTACACCTGCCAATATTTTAAAGTTATTTTTGACACTGTAGTTTTGAAGGGAAGAAGGGAGGGGAATTCATAAAAATGTATTTTGTTCTCTAAAAGCCAAACCCAGTACCTCTCATTATGCTGCAGACTCTCCCTTTATATAGCAATTACACATGATCTTGACAAGCAAAAAACCCTCTTATTTCTATCAAATGGGATTCATGTTTAAATGGAGTTTCTCTACTAATGAAGGACATTTGAATCTCTGAATTGTACTCTTAATTACTTCTTATTAATAGTATTGTTAACAGACTACTTTTACTGAAATAACGTGACTGCCAGATCGACTCTAAAATGGTAATGATCCACAAAAATGAAGTCAGAGGAAGATAAACTGCTATGCAATATCAGATCCCATTTAATAATCCGTCTCTGATCACAGACTACGTATTTCAGAAGAAGAAGTAAGAAGTCCTACATATGAAAACGAGGAAGAGCTGCTTCCAGTATTGTTGGTAGTTTTATAACCGACATAGGAATTATTTTATCTTTTTTTAAAAAAAAAAACCTTCAGTCTACGGTATCACTGTGGATCTTCTTCTAAAGGAGCAGTCAAGTTCAAGACGATTTGAAGCAACAAGTTCCCAATGAATTGCATGCCCTTATGTGTCTAAATGTAGTTCTTAAACCTAGCTGCCTTACAGGCTTATTGACTGAACCGTCTACTCCTACCTGTTGAGAAGAGAGCATCTATATTTTTGTTCCTTACTGTTTGGTACAATAAGAATAACAGGTCCAATCTCATCCACTTTTATGCAGCAGTGACAAAGTCACTCTTCAAAGATTTTCTCTTCTTTTCTTTTTCAGAAATGAAAGTAAGAATTGTGTGAGATAGTTGTTCCAGGTCTGCTCTTCCTCCAGTCCCTATATTCTTTATTCACCTTCATTCTCTCCATTGCATCACAGTGTCCAACTGTCTTTCCAGCAGCAGTTCTCCCTCTGGTGATGCATACCATCAGCCTGGATGCAATACCTCAGTGGAAAGCTAGTTTTCCCATCCAGGAAAACCACACTATTATATTGCAATGGATAGTGTTACCCACTGGAAGCATTTTAAGGATTTGTATTCCCTTGTCCTGCATCCCTGGAGGGCTCAGAGGCAGAAATCATTCCTGAGGTTCTCACCAGCCAGTTGGCTGACCTCCAAAATCAATAAATGAACTGCTTGTACAACAAATTAGAGAAGTCCCCCATGTTAGCCCAGGCATTTCTATGCTGACTTTAATCTCCCATTGTCTCTATGCACCCCCAAAAGCAACAGTGCAGCTCTAGCTTGCTCTTCCTAACAGCCCTACCCCTCGGGCTGCTACAGGCACCCTACCTCCCCACTGGTTCCAGCTCTTCCTTCTGAGCCAACATCACTGACGTTTGAGGGCAAAGTTTGATGAAGCAGCTGAGAGAGCTGCAATTGCTCAGCAGTAGCATGAGCAGGCGCTATACACGGATGGGTGAAGAAATCTTCCCCACTCAGCTCTTTAACACCTTTCCATGCCATTTGCCATGAAGAAAGCACTAAATGCTATTTCTTCTTTGCATTTAATATGGCAGTGGTGAGAAAAGAAAGAAGGCATAAAGCTGTTGCTTCCTTCTTTCTTATTTCTTCCCTAACACCACACAGGTGCACTGGCTACAACACTGTGTTAGAGATGCGGAGGGAATTAGCACAGGATGGAAAAGGAGGGGGTCGCTGGCTCAAGCTCTATAATAAGGAAGACTCTCCACTCAAGTCACGCGTCAAAGGGGAAAAAAACCAAAACCAATCCCTAAATTATCATAAATTTCATCCTTTTATACACAAAAAATAGTCAGTTTAGTTGAAGAAAAGTTTTCATCGGCCCCAACAAATCTGGCTGATACCCTCAAATAAAAATAATGGCTAGAGTGATGCAGTTACCAATTGCTCAGAAAGTTGGACTAAACCCAAACTTATCAAATTCCCAAATAGTGCCTCCCAGATAACCCTGCAGAAAATCTTCAGGAAAACGATTCAGAAATACTGTGGATTATACTCTATCTGTTCAAAATATGTGCCCAGTTTTTTATTTCATTGATTCTGCCTCAGCAAGCTTTACTATTTTTCACCACAGCCGAAGTTATTGCCTTTCTAGCAGAAGTGGAGGGCTGCAGATCAGTATCTCTTAGATATAATCACAGCATTTCAATGTTATCTCCAGCTTCCCCCTGGTCTGTCCCTGTCCCGGCCCTCCCCCCCCCCCCCAAAAAAAAAAGAAGCCCCCACAACTCCAGTCAGTCCTGGACTTCTTCAAGAATTTTTACCTGGAGTAAATTCATTGTCACTGATGTGGCAGTCTCTGCAAGACCCGGCCACTGTCCAGCCTTGTGAAGATCCTGGTGCCAATCCTTTGTTTTGCCTTACCCTTCACAGACACTGAGCATGCTCACCTTCCAATTTCATATAGACTGAACAAACTCAGTAATTTATACTCTTACGTCTCTGAAAAGGCTGCAGTTCTTTGATCTCATTGACTTCCTACACAGAAAAACCCTGGGCATCATTTATCATCCAAAACCACCTCCGCAGCCATATGATGCTCCATTCACTAGAAAGAATAATCACCTGGTACATGAAGTGAAACTGCTATATAGGCTATTGTCAGACTACAGAAGTAAGTTACAGAAAATTGATCTGAGACCACTAGGATGTTTAAACATCATGCAAAACCACATTAATTTCACAACTATTACTTTGAAAGGAAATTTTCATGCACTGCCTAGAGTTGAGGTTTTTCTGACAGACGGTCTTGCAGGAGGGGAGGCTAATCTCTCCCTGCTGGAGGAAACTACCAACAGTGTCCCATACATTGGCTATAACAGATTGAAAGGAACAGACAACTGTCTCAAATATCACTAAACAGCCCAGGGTGCAAAGTCCCTACAGGTACCAGCACAGGCCATTTCATTTGGAATCAATGCCTCTACGAAGCTGGAGTTCCTCTAACTGGCCAGTTTCAGTCTGATCAGTAATAGCAGAGTAACCTTTTCTTCAGACAGAAAGAAACCAGGTACAAGGTTACAAGTGAAATAAGCTGAAATCCTGACCACGCTTATAACAGCTTTTTAGTACTTTGACTTTCCTAGTTAGGAATCTGAAGGAACCTGCCATGTGTAAGCTCAGAGAATTCAGCCTATTCAGCAGCACCTTCCAAATGCCAACCCTAAAGAAACACTTTTTCTTGTTTCATCTTCGTAAGTTTACTGTCCTTGCTCCATTTGTACCGAAACATGGGAGGAAGCATTCAGAGCTTTTCCAAAAGGTCACTGATTTTGATGATCAAAGCATTTCCCTACCCATGTCACCTCCTTGGCAGCAAGTCTCAAGTTTTGCACCTTTAACTAGCTCGTACCTCTCAAGATAATAAGGGTTCAAAATGTGTGTTGTGTTATGTGAAATACTGTAGAATCGTATATGCAAAATTCTACTGTTTGTTTTTTTCCTAACCAAATTTGTTAATTTATGGGGTTTCTATAGAGACCAACATACACAACACATTTACAGTGCAGCTGAAAGACTGTTTAGATCAAGCAGCTCACTCCTACCATTACACATGTATCCTTGCCATCACTGTCAGGGGTTCCCTGATTGAAGTACACAACTGTCATAATGTGTAGATATAATTTTAACATTTAACTTATAAACATCAAATCAAACACACACCTTGATGTGTGATGGCAAGTTGCTTTGTTTAAGATGTTTTTCCTTGGCTGTAGTGAGACAGGAGACTCCTGTTATATCTCTTTGCTACAGACATGTAACCCTGGCTGTGCAATTTATTGGATGAGATTTTCAGTCTCCCTTTTATGGCAATAATTCTTCTATGTTTCAGGCCATTGGTGATGACAAGCAGATATCTGCAGAGCATAGGATTCTCCAACAAAGAGCTGTCTAGTACAAAAGGGGAAAGAAAAGCATGAGGTATGAAAATCAAAACTCAAATTAAATATGTTCTGCTTCCAAAGCTTCATCTAAACTTTAATTTGGCAAGTATTCTTGGAGGTGCACGGTCCAAATGTTGTCCAGCATTAAGTTAGTTTAGGTCAGCTCCTGATAGATCACAGTCCAAGGTTGTATTTGTATAGGTTGCTTCATCTGTAATAAACAGAAATGTGTACGACTTTGCTCAAAACTTGAATCACCATAATCTTAAAAAATTCTATAATATAGTGTTTTTCTGTTAGCTATTGTATAGCTATGTCACATCCACCAGAAGTGAGAAGTATCAGTCAGCAGATCATGAGTAAGAACATTTAAAGATATTTGTCTAATTTGGTACAAGTTCTAATCTTCAGAACTTCAGGAGATTCCACTCAACTTCACACCAAGCAGAAATGACCGTATGCCCAGACAGTCTTGACAAACGTAGCTGAACAGTTGTTCTGTTGTGAAAGTTAGTTCAGATCATTTTATTTTATAGTGCAAATTCATCTCACATTGCTGATTTTAGCCAGATTTTACAATGGTAAGTCAATGTCTGTCATCATCATTCAGTATGCTGAATCACTAGCGTCCACACAAGTAATTTTGTTTTAAAGTTCTTTAGAGATTAGCATTAAAAAAACCTAAGGCTTAACCCGTAATCCGTATGTGAACTTTTTGCCTGTAAGAGTGTGAGTGTTTGCTCCACTTTCTCCCTATTAGGAGAGAGGTGATTTGCCACCTAAGAAACGTGTAGGTTTTTCAGCCTCCCAGGTCTACCTGTCCCAAGAGGAACAGGGCTCTAGACACACAGATTTCGGCATCACAAGCATAGAAGCTCAAAACCTGGCAGCTCCTATGGTTGCCAGACTGTTTCAGAATCACTAAATCTGATTTATTCACAGATTTCAAAGCTAAAAGAAACAAAGCAGTCATCTTTACTTTTCCTATGCAGAATCAAGGCCACAGATTTTTACTTAGCTGTTATTGTGCCAAGTTGAATACTCTTTGTTGAACTGAAACTGTTTGAAAAAAAAAATCCAATTTTGAGCCCCAGAGCTGATGTTTATATTCTGTTGGGACCCAAACCAGGGTTTTCTTTTATTTTTTCATATATATCCTGGTAGAACTAGCTTAGCATCACTCTGCTAAGCTTTGTACAAATAGATAGCAAGCACAGCCTCGTCACAAGGAACCGATTGTTTAACGCACAAGACAAGGAAGGGCAGGGATGGGGGAAAAATGGAGAGAGACAAGTTTACAGATAGAAAGACTAAAACACAAAGAGACTGATAGCCACATTCCAGAGTCTTCCACCCCTACTCTAAGAACTGTGTAAACATGTGCTAACTCCTTAAAAATCCTGCTCCAAACAACTTGTCCCACACCACTCAGGAAACCAGTGACAGAGCACAGGACGTGCGAGTGCCACGGGAAGAAAACTGCCACCAAGACAAGGGCTTCGAAAGTAACTGCATAAATATCACAAGAGCCCTTCCCTGTCCCAAAGTGTTCACACCCTGAAAAGGCAATTAACTTGAGAGCAAGGCAGGTATTCATAACACCTCCTGACAGCCTTTGGCATTGCTAGGTTTGGCCTCCCTTTCCAGCTATGAGCAGAAATCACATACGAAAATCAGATACAAGGAAACTGTAGCTATGTGTAATAGGTAGCAGAAAATTACTGACATGTAGAGATACACACACCCCACACACTGTTTTCTCTCTCCCATGTTTTCATTTATCTAGTAAAAAAACTGACCAGTAGCCAAACTTAAAAGTCTGAGATCATTTATTACCTTTTTTTTAATAAATACATAAGTAAATAAATAAATCGCAGTGATGGTGAATGCAACTTCCATTAAGTTCAGCCTTCAAATAAATTGTCCTTCTGTTTCTGCTACCATATACTACGTGAGATGAGGAAAACTCGAGGGAAATCCTTACTTTTCTGGGGAGCACGTCACTAGTGTGTACAGTACCTCCTGGCTGTGTGTTTTGTGACTGGAGT
Organism: Fulmarus glacialis; assembly: GCF_000690835.1. Lineage (NCBI taxonomy): Eukaryota > Metazoa > Chordata > Aves > Procellariiformes > Procellariidae > Fulmarus > Fulmarus glacialis. Next base: position 32,241 of record NW_009195140.1, on the reverse strand, counting down.
ATAATCATTACCAGCAAAAATACACCCAGGAATTCCAAGGTGCGAAGGGCTCTCTTACATATTTTCCAGAGTAGTAGCACTTTTCCACTCAGCAGCCATATTAGCAGCCACCCGACAGTGCAAGCCAGGCAAGTAACTGTGGGTGGGATGCAGCTGGCAGAGCATAAGTACCTGTGCTCTGGCAGACAAAAAGGTAACTCTGAGAGCCATTAAATGCACCTCTTGCTCTCCACTGATAAGATAAAGAAATTAAGTTATTTATGTTAGGACGATGCATGCATTAAGCACTTAAAACTAGATTCACACACACACCTCGCAGTTCAGATGCTTCTGAGTGCTCCAAAAAAAAGCAGTTATCTCATTGGGGAAGCCATGGTAGCTTCCCGCACTCTCCTCAAAACTCCATGGAGTTTAGCTTGAAGACTTTTAAGCTTGGTTCAATCAGTGCAGCCCATGTCCTGTGTACCATCTAGCTGTAGATGGTACACAACTTTGCTTCTTGTCAGCTTGTAGTAATCTGTTTGTTCTATGTATGGAAAGTAAGGGGACAGGTTTCAGTTTAGCTTTCCTCTTCTCACCCCTTGAGACAGATATGATGAACACTTCAATCAGAAGCTGCTTCTGCTGAGAACTGCTAGATGTTTCCTTGGAAAGCTAGCGAGATTTTACAAATGTATTTGTGATGTTATTCATTTCACTTGATGGTTGTACGCAACTTATTGGAAGCAAGTTAACAGTCTCAGTCCAGAGGTGAAAAACTGGTGTCCACACTAAAGAACAGACCACATTTCAAATGCGAAGAAGAAAGAAAAAAAATTTAATCACTGAGCAGAAGAACAAACTGGCATTACTCATGTTCGTAGCACTATAATTTCACACGGAGCAACAGGTGACAATTTGTGCTGCAGGAATTAGGGCAGTACTACGAATAAATTGAGAATTCTTGTCTCCCTGCTGCATCACACCCCTCCCACCTTTACAGAGATCCTGTTAAATTAAGGCTAGTGGATCAGAGGGAGTGAACTCGTAAAAAGGTTATCATCACATCATAGACTTTTCTTCAGGGCTCAAAGTTAGTATTGCATGAGATCATATAAGTATAAAAACAAACCATCTAAAAGTCTTGCCAGCTGCCCCTCCCCTCCCCCCAGTTATTTCAGACAAAGTCATTTCCTTTTAATTACACAGCTTAGTACACGTAGAAATACAGCTTATTCTCCATGTAAATACATACTCAAGGTTCGGTCCCAATTAGATCATAGGACCAAAATCAGGCTATAGGATCTGCCACCGATGGGTCACAAGCTTGAGGTCTACTGGTGAAACTTTTGGGGTTTTACAGACATAGGCTCAGGTGGGAACTCAAACAACTCCTCATCAAGTTGTTGCACGAATGTTTTGCGATACAGCCTATTGAAGCCAGTGGGAAAGAAGCTGTTTGCTTTGGCATGATTGCAAGATGACTGGCACAATGGACAAGCAGTGCTGTTGACAGTTTGTATTAGTAAGTAAAGACACAACCTGAATTAATACCATTATATCTAACTAGAGGTCAGTGCAGATTAAAGTATGAGCCAATACATTTTAGAATCAATTTAAATACTTGTGAACACCCATTTAATGCAGGGAAGCATTATATGCCTCCATGGAGAGAGAGAGAGAGTGAGGTTAAAGAATTAATTCAGAGCAAGCTTGGGATAGAGCTAAAGTCAAATGTCCCAAGTTTTTAAGGTATTAGACAAGAGACAAGATCATCTGGCATTGCGCTTGAGGCTAAGCCTGCTCTTGGGGATGCCATCTGACTGGGTGGCTGGCTGTCTGGCTGCTCCAGAAAGCAGCAGTCCTACATCTCCTTTGCATCAACACTGGTGCTTATCTGGTCTCGCAGGGAGCCGGCCCAGGCACCGATGAGTCAGTGTTCACTTGTGCTGGCCTGTGGGAAGTAATGGCAAGGTATGAGAAATGGGACTGCCCCATTCAGCAGCAGGTAGCCATTACAGCAGCTTAAAGGCAGTGCAAGAACCTACCCAAAGTAAAATGGCAGCTCCCTATCTCACAGGTATGTTATAAAGAGGAACACAAAGATTAAGCACTCTGAGTCTCCAGTGAAGGCAGACTTCCTCTAAGAATTCAAAAAGATGCTTTTCCCATTGAAAAGCTGAAGAAAATGGAAAAGAGATTCAACTATTTACATTTTGGATTCAAATAATTGTCATCCAGAGTCTTTTGTAAATACATATCCCAAGCAGAAGACCTGGAAGAATCTCTTCTGGGCTGCCAGAATACTCACTGGGTTTCCAGGGCATTTCAGCCTGCAGAGTCACCCACACAGCAAGGGGGAGGCAGCATTTGGGGGTACATAACACAGCTTTCAACTAAACAATCAGCCAGCTTCTTCCTGAGCAGGCTGGCTTACGAGGGGAAGTTCAGCTATGCAAGGAAAGGACTCCTACTGTTACAGAAATTAAGCAGTATATGCCTCCTATAAAATTCCTTGAAAAGGATGTCTGGATACATCCAAACCTAAAAGTTTTTCCTCTCCACCATGAGGACATCAAACCAGACCCCAAAACGTCACTTGCTGCAAGCTATAAAACTTCGTTTCAGTTTTCTGAAGTTTTCAGTGGTTCAAAGCCCTGATTCAACTTCACCACTGCTCCTAGGTAGGGAAGTGCTCCAGTGCCTCATCTTATTGAAGTACACAATAGGCACTTCGAGTAAATTCGGGAGGGTGGGAAGGGAAGGTCTGCGGAAAGTGATATGACAGTTTACTCACAAACCAAAATTACTGAGGTTACTAACACTAGGGCAGACTATGAAGAACTACTGGAAAGCCTAACAAATTGAACAGCATAAGATTAAGTTTGCTGTAGCTAAGAACATGAAGAGGCACTTTCAGAGGAGCGATTTAAAATTATTCATACACGTTGATTTCTAAACTAGTTGTAGTTTCTTAGAAAAAGTTTAAGCGTGTTCCTCAACAATTTAACAAAGATGTTTGCTCACTGTGCAGAAATGCAAATAAGATACTGGTCTGTGCTGGGAAGCTGTACTTTCAGTCTGTACTGAAAATATGGTAAAATATTGCAGAGCCAATACTTTTTTTTTTTTTTTTCCATGAGTATATGACTTTACCTTTACTCTGGAGTTCAGTTTCTGAAAAAAAAAAACCCTATCTACTCTTGAAAATACAGAGTTGAAGGAGATGAACTGAAAAGAACTCAAGACAGAGGGTAAGAGATGAGAGGAGAAGGCTTCCATAGAAGAAGTAGTTAAAAAGACAGAAGGTCAAATTAGACTAATCTTTTTGTGGTAGCAGCAGAGTATGGGAATGTCAGGAGAGGGATGCTGTTGAAATAGCTCCTCTTCTCCTCTCCAATCATGTTCCATTTCCCATTGCGGAATCTGTAAGATAACTTAGGATCTTACGTAGTATTTTGTAGCAGAAGACATGGAAGAGCCTAAAGTTCCAGACAGAGCTATGCTTATTCTTTTACAAATTTTTTTGCAAGTACGCACCATAGTTTGCGGTGCAGAAACTTGCAGTACTGCAGCTGCCACTACCGTAGAGCTCAGCTTTTCAGACAGGACATCCTTTAGAGACCATCAGATTAGGTTGACTAAATGGTTGTTCTGTCCAAAAAGCCAGTCTTTTGGTTTTTACAGCAACATGATTTATATTTCTGCATTGTATGTGCTTTTGGTGTTTCTTCCACCTTTTTTGTATTCATATTTCAAGGGTGGACTTCCCTGCAGGGACTTATGCCAAAGTTCACAGTAGCATAAACACATGTAGTTTCTCAAGGAGCTTGAGTTTATCTGTTGTGGATAATAGAGAGGAAAGGCATCCAACTTCAGAGGTAGTGAATTTCAAAGTTTTTTCTTCCCTTGGGTAACCTTCACAGAAACCTCTCAGAGACAGTCCACCAAACACAAATATTCCTGAGCCACAAGCTAAAAATCACTATGATAAAGAGTTAAAAGGAAGTTGAATAACAAAGAAGAGTGCAATTGAACCCAATTAGCCATTCTCATAATATGGGGGAAAAGGGGGGGAAGAGAGGCAGCGCAACATTTTAAACTAAAGATTTAAATGCTCAATAAGCCTTCTATTGCAACATATAATTAGCCTGTTGAACACATTCCCACAGGTTATTGTTGTACTATATAGTAGTGAATACGACTGTAGGTATTCCTCGTTTTTAATGTACCCAAGGTAAACACTATTTTATGGCTTCCAGCATGACAATAACCAGCTTGTACTTCTGTTGTAAATCCCATTGTATATCTCCGACCCAACACAGACACTATGCAACTGGTTTCAGTGTGTAAGTTAAGTTCTGCGTTGGAGCATTTCACGTTAACCGCTGTCAAATACATGGTTTTGGGCTAGGGAAATTGTTGCCAGTGTGGCAATTTGCACCTCCCCAAGATCTACTCCATGCGAATGATCCCCTCCCTCCTTCCCTCTCTCTACTCAGGAGGGTGCCTATTGCCATTTCATAGTAAAGCTAGTCAAAAATTATTCCCAAGCTGTTCAGATTTTGAACCTGTCTCCTTAAAAAAAGAAATCTCTATCAGTGAAGAGGTGTTATTAGCTGAGTGGTAATAACAGGTGAGAAGAGAACAAGAACTGTTTCTTTCTTGTCTTTCATTAAAATGTTTCTATTTTTAAACAGACCAGCCAGCCCTGCTTGTCATTTTTTAGCCATAAAGGGAGTTGGTTCAAGGTCTGTCAGCATGATAGGTCTTGCCTCCACAGAGGTATTGCCTCCGTTTAGCCTGGAGATATTACCTTTCAAGTATTCTTTTAATAGAGAACGAATATTTTAACGTTCAGAAGTATATGTGCTCTTTAAACTCTATTTTCCTGATTTCTAATAGCTGCCTTGTTAGCAGGGAAGATCGTTATGCAGTGTTCAGCACCTATTGCATGCTCCTGATCCCCAGCTCACAAAGCCAGAGGCCAGTCCAACTGCTGCATATGGGAAGAGGAGTATTTCAATTCATATAGTGCTTCAATAAAACCGAACCAACCAACCAACTGAACAAACAACAAAAAAAAACCCAAACCCACACTGGCGCGCACACACACACACACACACACACAACTACAGCGGCTTATTTCACAACAGAAAAAAGACAGAGAAGGCCAACTTAATATTGCTTGATTCAAAATTATAAGAGGTTCACCATTATTTATGCTCTTAGGAAAGGCAACCACCAGCACTTAGCAAGTGCCATGCCTTTCTCCACACATCCCAAACCACCCTAGGGTACAATATCGTGCAGTTAAAAATGTACACGGGTTCTGCACCTTCTCCAGAGGCATCTGGCACTAGCTATGGCCAAAAAGAGGGTATTGGACTGCAGAACTACTACTAGGTAAAAAACTACTCTGATATTTCAGCCCTTCCGAAGTGTTTTAAACAAAACCAGCAAAAGATACTTGAAAGAAAAAAAGCAAACTCACCATTCTGGAAACTAAGAGCTTTCTCCTAGATCCAAATTATGTTGTTGCTCAAGACATGAGCACTGTTGAAGGAGCACTCATTCTTTCTCCGGCTTTGAAAAACTCCGGCGTGCTCAGGGTTCGGGTAGGTGCTGGGAGCACACCTGGCGAGCCTCCCTCTTAGGGGTGCTGAGCAATGCCTGCTGGAATGTGCAGTCTAGCAGGTACCTGGCACCACTTGTTCAAACAGACAGCAGGGAGTGATGGAACTACATTACCCATAATTGCCTTCAGCGGGTTTATGATTACACCTGAAACCAGGAGAGGTGGCGTGGGAGTTTCGCCTGAGGGAGGAGAGATAGGCACAAACAGGGAAGAAGAAGGAAGCGTGTGCTCCTTGCATGCTGCTGGAAGAGAGTTAGGGTTTTCTACTTTCACACACCATGTTGCAGATATGTTGAACTTGCTGGGAGGGGGACAGAGGAAGGCCTTCTGATAAAGGTCAAGGTTAGAAATAACTAGATTTACAGGCAATGAATACAGTGACCAAAATCAAGTGAACCTGTGTGACCGGTTTGGGCATCTCAGTGCATGTGAGAGAATCAGACAACTGGGTATGAGGAAGCAGGTGAAGGAGGGGTGGCAATGGCCTGAGAAGACATCTAGAGAGGAGGGAAAGCAGAGACATTCAGGAGGGTAGGGGTGAAAGAGTTCCTTTTGGGCCCCAGGAGCTTGAGGAAATAGCAAGTTTTCCCAGACGTTATATTGCAGGTGCTTTTCTCAGTGATTTCAGCATTTTGTAAGATAAAGTTGATAAAGGTTAGAGGGACAGAGATTATAGCCACAGAGAGATAAGATAAATGGTCTTTGCGCCAGGAATGACACAGGGAGTTGGAGAAGAGATTATTTGCCTGTCCTGTTGTTATTTGCTACCCGTATATTTGTGGCACTAAAGACTCACAGCTGAAACTCCCCTTTGATGAAACAGGCTTTCTAAGCCTGCCTTCAAAAAGCTGAAGTATAAATCAAACAGGATTGAAAAATGCAGAAAGGCAGAATCCGGGTTGTTTGTGGAGGAGACAGTGTCAATATTAGTGGGCAATTTCCACCAAATAAGCTACTTGCCAAAATAAGTGGGTTTGTTTGACCAGGGCTGGTAGTAAAATGGGGTGAAACTCAGCAAATAGTTTCATATGGAAAAAAATGAAGTTGAAATAGGGCCAACGCCATTTCAGTTAAATGGTGAATCCATTGCAGCACCATTCAGTTCCTTCAGAGAACTGAACATTTCAATCCCCCGCCATAATCCAGAAAACAGCCTTTCCCACCTGACCATATGGGATTTTGCGGTGGGAATCTCTTCTATTTTGTATAATAAAGTAAGGCATTGACTGTGACAAAGATGAAAAAAGAGATGCCCCATCTCCAAATGCTTTAACCAACTAGATATATTGTTGAGAGAGCTCTGTCCAGCTGTCAGAAACAGGAGGCTAGAGTAACACAGCAGCGTTATTCACTTTGTACTAAAACTACATGTTACAGAAAAATTAAGTAATTTCTACTCCCACTGCGTCTCTAGAGGTGTAGTTTAGAAATTCAAGATCTGGAAATAGAATACGTAGGGCAGATAAAGCCCTGTCAGACACCAGGAGGAGAAGGGAAACATTTCCAGAGACACTTAGTGGTTTACTCGGAGCTATCAAGAAAGCAAATATTTAATTTTTGTCATATATTTCATTTTCTAGGTTTTTTTGGGGTAGATACTGTCTATCACATGTCTCTAATACTAATGACAATGACACCCCAAATCAGTTGAAACTCACTGTTATACTAATATAATTTAATAATAAATCAAGATCTTGATATCTTAAACTCTAAATTTCAACCCCTTTTCTGTCATCTCAGACTACTCCTTAAAATTTCCATTTAGATAAGATACTTTTCCCCAAACTTCATTTCTCTAAATGGACCATTAGCTCATAACAGAAATGTTGGTTCCCAGTAGAGGTATTTTCAGAGCCAGATGTTTCTGACAATCCATTCTTTTGATTCAAAGAATAATTTAAAAAATAGTAGTGGTATTTTACTTTAAACAGGAAGACTTAAGTTTAGGCTGATGGTATTTAACATCCCTTTTCATAGCGACGAATCAAAATTAATTAAATCTAATATGCTTCTCAACTGTTTCTCAGCTAGAAAATCACTACAGAGGATATTTGTACCCCCGTAGCTTTGGGGGATCCTGCAGGTGGGACCCTGCTGACCCACATAAAGCATCTACAGGATTTCAGTTCATCTCTGGGCCTCAGAAAAGGGCTTGAGTATTAACATAGTCTATCTGGGTTTTCTGTACAAGAGTGACCAATAATTAGTTCCCACATTTTTATTAAACTCTGCCACTTCTGTCTCGTGGCATAACGGAGTTTACCTTGAAGGCATCTCAAGCATATGTTTGAAAGACAGCACTGCATACCCTGCTACCTCTCCAAAAACAGGTCTGATCGGTGAGCTTCTGTTTCCAGACCCTGCTGAAACCCATACTCTGCAAGAACTTTTCTTTGAAAAGTCTCATTTGATGAGACACTGTGGTTTTTTTCAGTTTGACTCATTTTCAAGGCAAAGTCTTCCAGAAAGCAGATTTAGACTGTTAGGTCTTAGGAATGCTAAGAATTATGTGGACAGTTAATAAGCAATTTCATGTGTTTAATTAACTGCACTGTTTGTGTAAAGGGGAAACCCACATGCTGTACATGCAGATGAAAGCAATAGCAGACGCTTACAGGCTCATTTGGCAACATAATTTTTACATTTTTTGTTTGCTAAGCTCAATCCACTTCTCAGATATATTTCTGTCATTGAAATCAATGGAATTTGGGGAGGAATATTTTGGAACAGAAACGGGAACTATGAGGTTAATTTTGAGATGGAAAGTTTGGAAGCTGATAACACATGTACGTAGGAAGCCCTGGATGAAAGCTGGACACGATGGGTCGGTCCATGTGAACGCAGTGACTAGTGTAGCGAGAGCAGGAGAGCTGGTCTGCAGCAACCAGAGCTGCCAACTCCAGGGCACAAGCAACATCACGTGGGATACTTTGGAAGTGGGTGAATGCCGCCAAGCCACATCCTTTGGCTTTTGCAACCTTACTGGTAGTGGTGGCAGGATCCTGGAAAGCTTGGGAGCGTAAACAGTCACATTCTGGCTTGATGTTACATAATGTATATGGGAAGAGGCAGCCATGTCTTCGCTTTTCATGTGATTACAGTACATGCTTTCCACTTCACTGATTTTTTCCTTTTTGTTTGTTTGTTTAAATAAGTACATATTTTGATGGCTAAACCTAGCAATGATTGCAGGGTCAAAGGGCTCACTTCGGTTCTGTCTGTAAACATATTTTATTTGCCTGCAACAGATTGAGTAGCTGGGGCAGAAAGTAGCATAACTTTTTGGACCTGATCTCAGTTTTGCTGCAGTTCTCATCAGAAGAATGATAAACACCAAGGCTTCAGTATACATTACATATTGTTCTCATCCCGTTTGTTTCGGTCGTTCCTAAAGCTCATGAGAAAACAAATATGAACCCCCTGCCCATCAAGCCATTAGAAGAGGGGCACCATAAACCCTAGGCTACGTGACAGTTACCTGTACAATGATTTCCAATTAAAATTAGCTGTGGCCACTACACCATGATTTATGTATGCACATGTGAGAGGAAACAAAGGTACAATGTCAGGCCATTCTGGATATAAAGCTGCCACTCAGACATGGTCAAATAGATATATTTTTTCTCTCCCCCCTCCCCACCAGTGGAAGAAAAACTGCCATGGCAGAGAATATTCTGGCCAAAGATGTTTACACATGAGACAGCAGCTTGAGTATACGTCCCAAAGAAATATCATTTAATAACCAGGAGAGGTGTGGGGGTGAAAATTAGGTTTCTGCCAGGTCTATGCTAGAAAATGTTTAATAGTACAGTTATGCTGGCAAAGGCGGTTTTGGCTGTTTTTACTGATTCCTGAACCCTGAGTATAATCTATACCAGCAAAAGCACTCCTTCTGCCAGTTCTGTGTCCACATTAGGGCTGTTGCCAGTATCAAACATCGCCAAAAATCACATTCCTAAGGGACATTACTTATACTAACAAAAGTTTCTAATACAAACACTAATGAATACTCCACCCAGGCAGGCAAAACCACCCTTCTGATAAATAGTGAACCAAAGCAATCAGAAAGCTTTTACCTGGTTTCTGAAGGGCAGGATACAGTTCTGTGCAATGTTAAACGTCAGAAAAACAACTCTCAAAGCATGTTATATCCTCAGCGGGCTATCTCTTAGACTTTAGTCAAGGTGAAGACTTGGTTTAAAAAAAAATCTGTGGCATCACATTTTAATGAACACACATAGAACTTGTGACAACAGTACCACAGTATGGGAAACTACAGCCAATGTCTGCAGCAAAAATATGTACTGAAACTGCTGCAGGCAATAGACCAAACTGAAACAACACTGTGCGGCATGGCAGTTAGTAAGGAAGATGTTATATTGAGTAGCAGAAGCTATATCTGTATTTACTATGTCTGCTTGTGGTCTGGGGAAAAAAAAAAAAATTGAATCGGTTCTCCATGGTGAGCTGGACCAAGAACTGAAATTTGTTTAAAAAAAAAAAAAAGGGAAAAAAATACCACCCAGAAAGTCCTAGTGAAAACACAGTTGTTCTGATTTGCATATATCAAAATCATTGGCTTCCTCTAGTATTTATCTTAGTGAAGGAATAAGTATACCATGCCCTTATGCTGACTGAACATTAAATTATTTTAAAAAGAGAGAATTTTTTTTTTCCTAATGAAGAGAAAACTTTAAAGACGATTATCCAATCAAAACATGAATATGAATAGGTGGCTGGCAAATTGGACTGAAGAATGTCAGGGCAGGAACGTTCCTGAATGGTGAGCATATGGTTGCCAAAGGGGACTTGGAGGAAAGGCTCTGAAAGTGGTGGAGAAAGATCTCTTTCTCTCTTGAAATAGCAAGTGGGTTGGAACTTGTGCCCTAGGGAAGGACTCACAAGATGTCTTTTGTACCATGAAAACATTCGTGTTTCCTCTCTGTAACTAAAGCTGTTTAGCTTGGTTAGTTGCTAGATTACTTTATACAAAGTGCATTCATTAAACAAATAATTTCTTTTTGTGTTTACACCATTTTCGCTCTGTTGCTAGCAAACCTCTCTCTCCCACAGCCGAATCTGCTGCGCTCTGCAGAGAAAGGCACCAGCTGACCTCAAAAGAAGGAAAACAAATTTGGCTTGAGCATGCAAGCCTACCACCTCGGTCAATAAGGCACAGGCAAAGACCCCCATGGCCCAAGCAGTGTTTTGCAGAGACCTGTCCTGGAGAAGCGCTTGCAGTGATGCCTCCAGATCCAAGGCAGAAGCAGTAGTTGACGACAGGGCCACAGAGCACTTACTTCTGTAGTGTTAGACTGGGCGAAAGAATAACATCTTTCAGGTTAGGAAAACCCTATTTTTGTCCTAGTTCCTCATTAAATCCCACGGACTCGTTAAGATGGATCGCTTCACTTACATTGCATGTCACCAAGAAAAATGTTCCATGTGACAGTAAAAAAAATCCTGGAGGCGGGAGCGGCAAGGCAAAAGAACAGGGTCCAGGCCAAAAAGTTCATGTCTTAAGGAGTAATGAGTAGCAGGGCAAGAAAAATATTGTTCCATCTCAGAAGATTTTCTCATATTGTGTTTCTAAAAATGATTAGCACACTGTACTCAGCCGCACTTGGGTAGAAAATAACTGATTACTAGAGATGAAGTGAATAAGATTTTTTTGTTGGTTTTGGCCTGATTTCCTCAGGAAAAAGGTCTATACAATCATGCTGTGTCTGTCTAAGACTCTGACTGATCCTCCTCACCACTTGTTGGTGAATCCATCAGCCAGTTCAGCTCAGTTCGGTTCAGTGCAGGGACAGGCATCTCAGATTCGGTAGAATGCTGCAAGTTTCTTGAAAAGGCTCATACAGGTAAAAGAGAAAGCTAAGGATCTCTGTGGAGGAAAGGTTACTATATTGTTAGAGCTAAGAGAGTAAGGCAGAAAACAACAAATGAAAGAGGGACTGTTATGAAAACAAAAATCCAGAGAAGGTTTTAGGGCTTTTCCTTTTTTAACAGTTAAAAATCCAGTTCAAACACAAATTCATGAGAAGTTCAGCTCCAGAAGCTGCTCTTGCTTATAGGAATACATTTTTATTTTTCTCTTGGTTAGTCAATGTCCGTATAGGAAAAAAGAAGATATTTATGTGCTTTTATACAACACAGACATAAAGAATCAGAATCTGATCTCATTCTTGATCCCAAGCAGCTCTGCTGAACTAAGTAGTAGGTGGCTAGCTTTGACCATATAGGTTGTCAACATGGACCAGTTTTTCAGCAACGAGTATGTTAAGAACTTGAAAATCTGGCCACGGATGCCTCACTGGGAGTCAGGAGATACCAGATGCTTTTGAAAGTCAAGCCTTTGTTTAGGTGCCTATATGGAAAGCAGGCTGTACTGAAAATCAGATTTGAACTACCAGGCTAAGACCTGAAAAATGTATTCTAGCACCATCATAAACTTAAAACTGATTGTCTTCATGTTAGGTAGGGGTTGAACACTGGCATAAATACCAGGAGTTTCACATTCTTCATGCCATTTAAAACTGAAAGTAAGTATTTACTAGCTGTGGTTGCTTCCTTTTACTTCAGATTGGTAAAAATGTGATTTTGGAAAGGCTCAAACACATTAAAAATTTTGTGTTATACCTTCTTACCAACTTGAATAATTATTTGCTAAATACCTAACAATTACAGCACAACTATAACTTTTTACCAATAAACCAAATAGTCATCCCTTTATCACAGATTATATCTCCACTAATACAGAAGCTAATAAGCCCTGAAAACTTAGGGCCACAAATTCAGTGCTTTCTTCATTGTAAAGTGAGGGCTTTTTTTTTTTTTTTAACTCCAGTCGAGAACATTTCCTCAGGTTAGTAGAAAACATTTCTCCTATTTTAAGTTTAATAATGCTTTAGCCTATATTTAATGATAAACCCAAATGTAACTGATTTGTTGAACTGTGACCTAAAAAGTAGCTAAATAGCAAGTCATCAGTGAAGCTGTGAATGCAGCTACAGGCTGACTTCTAGTCCCTTCTCATAATCACCTGGCATCCTTAATCACAGCATGTTGTTGCTCACTGTGACATTTCCTTGAAAAGTGGTCTATTACAGTGGTCCAGTACCTGAAGAGGGCCTACAAGAAAGCTGGAGAGGGACTTTTTACAAGGGCATGTAGTGATAGGACAAGGGGTAATGGCTTTAAACAGAAAGAGGGCAGATTTAGATTAGATATAAGGAAGAAATTCTTCACTATAAGGGTGGTGAGGCACTGGAACAGGTTGCCCAGAGAAGTTGTGGATGCCCCATCCCTGGAAGTGTTCGAGGCCAGGTTGGATGGGGCTTTGAGCAACCTGGTCTAGTGGAAGGTGTCCCTGCCCATGCCAGGAGGGTTGGAGCTAGGTGATCTTTAAGGTGCCTTCCAACCCAAACCATTCTATGATTCTATGATTACAATAAGCCAGATGACTGCATATTTCTGCAATAACTGAAGCGATAGTCTAGTTCTACTACCTTTTTGACCTATCATACCCGATACTTTGTGTATAATACCTTAAGTATTCATTAGTCATATTTACTGAGTGGTATATCAGATAAAGAAATACAAATATTTCCTTTCAAATCTTGCGTAAAACTAGAAATAGGAGTCAGGGTTTGGATAGTGGCTGTAGCATGAAAAACATGCTATGTGCAAAGCTATCATAGAATTGTATAAGACAGACAGGTTTTATTCTTCAATTACTTATACATCATTTTTGTAGATTAAAAATATACAAGTTTTCTTTGCATTTTTCGTCTATTTTCCTTAGATAATTTGACTATATTTTTTATAGCGACTCTAATCAGTCAAGTTCTACTATGCCTTTGTCACAGACTTGAGATAGAGAAGTGTGGATCTCACTTTCTGTGTACTCATTACCCGGAAGAAGGCACTCTGTTTCTCACTGTCAGGTACAGCAGGCAAGGGAAAAAATCTTATAACAATGCAAAGAACAAAAACCACCACTGATAAAGAAACTATTCAGCTATGTAATCACTCAGGTGTTCAATTAAGTTTCTGAGTCAGAAAAACATCAGATAATCTTGTTGTTGATGCAATTCAGATGCATATTTAACTGTGTATTTTGATGTTGTGCTCTTTAGGAACAGCATTATCATACTTACATTGCATATGTATATGTTTTTTTCTGAGCTGGAATCTAATCTCTGGAGTACGTATCTCTCAGCTCCACAAGCAACTGATACTAACCAGACACTGTCACCATCTTGATAATACTGTCTCGCCTTTTAATAACTGAAACGTAATTTTCCAAAAGCTCTACAAACACACACCTGATCTGCAAAACACTATTTCTGGAACTGAAATCTTTTTTCTATAACAAGAAATTTCTGGTGCACTATGAGCACATCACACATCCTCCTACTGCAGACCGACCCCACTCCTTTCAGAAAAGGCCTGGCATTATCATCCTTGCAAGGGAAACACAGGACCTGGCTTTAATTCCCAAGTGACCTCACATGGCCAATCTGAAGCACACATAATGGCCCTGAGACCTTCCTAGATGGTCTTTAATGTTGCCCACCAAAAGGGAAGATAATTTCTGGCCACCTTAGGAGCAATAGGGCTGGAACCCAAGAGCATTTCAGCTGAAAAGCCACTCCCAGACCTGGCCGGCTCCGGGAATAGCTGCTGTCAGCTCTGGGCCCATGGTACTTAAAAGAGATCCTCTTATTCAGTAACACCGCCAATTGCCTCTGATTACCATAATGACTGTAATTAATGCTTATGCTACCAGAGCAGTGTGTGCTTGTACAGCAGCCCTCCACCCACTGCCGGCACCCCCGGCCATTCTCCGCAGTGTACGAGGCAGCGGCAGCCGTGCACTCCCTGCATGTACTGACATCTTTTGCATTGAGGCTGCTAATAAGGGAATAATAGTAGTGCAAGAAGACAATATTCTGACCTCATTTTCTGTTAATATCATGTTTCTCTTTGTTTTAAGTTTTCTCTTTTAAAGCTTTCAGAGGTTCCAACAAAAAATTATTTGCCAGCTTAGAGAAAACCTGCAAGGTGTAATAAATAGTATGATTTACGTACAGCGTATGCTGAGAATGCAGTTATAAAAAAGAAATAATGCCAGATCTCCAGCTGCTATTAATCAGAACAGCCCTGCTGAAGCGAAGGGAGTGATTCCAGTTTACATCTTCTGAGGGTCTGATTCCTACATTTACCACCAAAGCTGTTAAACATGGAACATCACTTCAGCACGCTAGGTCCCTGTTAACTGAAAGCTGTGGAAATAGGAACATATTTGGTTTCGAGGCCTTTATGCGACCTGTTCTGGAAGGCAGGTTCCTGCAATGCACTGAATATTTTCAGCGCTGACTGGCTCAAGGGAGTGCTCACTCAGAAATCTTGCAAGGTTCGTTCCTGTTGCCTTCATTTTTAATGTAATGATTTATCTTTGTTGACACCTACAGGAGCAGGATAAGATCAAATAACGAACTGCTTTAAATGTCTTTAAATGACATGGGTGGTTTCAGGAAACATTTTCCAGCAAAATAATACAACCGGCACTTAACACGGCACCTTCCAGTGTCGTACACAATTCTCTTTGGCTTTTAAAACAAATGCAGTGAGGAAGCTGTGACTATTCAGGGGTGATGAAATTGCAGTTCTGCGCCAAAGCTGATTGTGGTGTTAACAGCTGCGGCTTTGCTGACTTCAGACAACTTTGAGTTTAGACCGGCAGCGACACTGCCCTGTGGGTGGAAGTTCAAGTAGGAACATCAAATAAAAAGGGCTGTAAAGCCGTGTCAAAATGTAACAAAAAAACCCCGTTGCATTTCAGTAAAGACACACATGAAAGTTAATCGGTCATGAAGATGGTTTCGAATAACAGTTTGGATCACAGAGGATCCATGAGGATTCCCTTTGCATGCATTTCTTGATGAAGGCCAAGTTCAAAAACATACATAAATTGGACAGTGATTCTGGCATGCTTCAGTAAAACTTCTAGACTATAGTAATGCAAATGCAAAAACACATAAGAAGGGCTCATAAGTACTTGCCCGTATAAAAACCTACATTTTTGCTTTCATATTATTAGCTACTCTTTTCACTGGCTTAGTTTACTGGCATTTTGGACTTCATTTCTATATAAAGAAATACTTTTTGGAATAGGGGCTCATTATCTCACTTTATTAATAGTGAACAAAATTAGTCATACTAAAATACTATTCATTAAAACATTACTCTTTTAAATATGAGGGAAAAGAACAACTTACAAATCTGAAAAAAGTCCAGCAAGTGATCTTCCTGACGAGTGTCTTGATATGAATTCTTCAGCAACATCTGCAAGCTTAAAGTTATAATTTTTTCCCCCTCATAAACATGTAAAATCATATACAAGTTCAGTCATGATTGTTAAATTGTGGATCAAAGCCACAGTTCGTTATAACGAAGAGAGTACTTAAATACGCCCATGAACAGCATTCATTATCAGTGCCACCAGGCCCGTTGTTACTGCCTTCACTGCTTTTGAAAACAGATGATATTGGTGTTTGGTTGAACGAATATACGTATTTCTGATCTAACTTTAACAATCTTGTTGTGAGCTGACACTGCCTCGCAACAGATATGACCTGTCAAGCCTCACGCGCTGAGAGGTCGAGGCTCATGCTCCTGACTCCAGTCTCCTGCTCCTCAGTAGCTTGGGCCGCATCTCATGCACTGGCCATGCAGTGCCTTCACTCTCGTTCCTTTACTGCTGTTTATTTGCTGACCAGCTGCACCTGGAGCATTTGGTTACAGAGTAGAGGAGTGTGTTGGGTTGCCCATGTGGACGGATTTCTTCCAGGACTCATTTCTCTGGTTAAAACAGTGCTACTTCCATGCCAGCCCCTTCGACACAGGTCTCAACCTCACATCCCCCTCTCCACCATCCAGAATCTTCCTCATGCATTGAAGCAGAGGAATCTTGAAAGGAAACGTACTAATAAAGTTGGAAAATCAGTCAATCATAGTTGCAATTCGAACCATTCATCCAAAGCATGTCTGCATGCATGTTTCTATTAAGGTTCACATCATTATGGATTTCCAGATCTTATATAATTGGTGCCTCTTCTGTTCAAAGTTTGACTGAGTGCTGGACATTGGGAAATGTATTTATGAGCCAATGAAAAAGTCATGAAATACTTTGATGAATTTGAGTGTCTAGTTTTATTTGTCAGCCACGCTTTCTTTGGAACTTTCCTCTTCCTTGGAATCTCAAGCACCTCCGAGAATTTCTAACTTAACATCTTTTTGGTGGATTTGTCCTAGAATATAACCCTCAGCAAATCATTCCTGCCAATATGTCTGTGGCAGTTCAGTTCACAGATTTTTATCCTTGCTTCTCTGCCAAGGATTCTGTAGCTAGAGCTCTTCTAGCATAATATATCAGGTGAGCGCTCCTCATTGCATACATAATCTGAAACTGTACCATGAAAAACCTCCTACTGCACCCCATTCTGCCATTTGAATTGCAAGATGCTAATCATTGTTTGATATCTTATTTCTAGATTTCAGCAATGTGCGTGGATAGAAATAAGATTTGCCTTCTTTTGCTGCAACTTGGATAGGAAAGAAGGTCTACCCTCTTTGGAATTTTTTCATAAAACTAGTATGAAAGAGGGTGATTTTTAAAACTCACAATACTTTGCAGTCACTTCAAACAATCATTTTAAATTCTTTCTTTGCATGTCTCCCAGTTTTCCTATTGCAACATGTTCTAGTCAGTTCAGAAATTAAAACCAGTGCTCCCCCACACGTATGCTATCCTTTTGGTCAAATTCCTTATGATGTCATTGTTACTCTTCTTTATTTGGCCTGAAATATAACATCTCATTTGTGTCATTTAAATTAAATTTGATAGTTTGGTAAATAACTACAGGGCTATCACATACTATAATAGTATTTTTACAGTCTTAAGCCATGCCAAATTCCAAGCACGGGCATTGTAATGAGCAAACAGGGCCCTTGCCAACGACATTTTGCTATATATGGTACTAAGCTTTCCATAGTATTGGCATCCTTGCAGAAGTTTCCATGACAGTTGTTGAGCCTCAGGACTGAATAAAATATTGTAACTTTACCATTATAACTACTTCTCCACATTGAGTAATCTTGTGAACTCTATATGAACCTTCTGTCATTATCCATCTATGCTTGAATAAAGTCAGTTGCTTTTTCTTGGGGAAGTTTGCTGTTTCATCAACCATAATTGGATACTGTTTACAAGAAACCATTGCGAAAATAGCCCTCACAGACTTAAGATCCATGATTTCTGTTATCTCATTTTGAGTAACTGGAATTGTGCATTTGTTTTGACCCTTTTCCAGTTGTTGTAAAGTACCAGGATCACATCTGCTTGCAAAAAGCAGTTGAATCAAGTTGCACTCGGCTTCTGAGAGGCAGGCATGTCTTCAGCTTATTCAATACAATCACCTTGTGGTGCAAATCTTTGTCTTGCAAGATGATGAATGCAACTTAGAATTTTGTTATCATTTTCCTTTTTCCTTCTTTCTCCTATGAATACTGAAAACTTACCAAGTTACTGGCATTCTTTGTGGTTGCTTGAAGAGTAAGAGCTCTGATGCCTCAAACTACTTTTCTGATTAGGGGACCCAGGCTAAACGCTCTTCTGAGTAGTTAATCAGAAGTTATTCACAATTAAAAGCTGCATGACCACAGAAATGGAGTGCATTGTCACAGACTTCAAAATAGAAACCCTGAAAATCTTCAAAATACATTTCCCACAGTTGCACAGAAGGAAAGGCTCCAGTGGCCTTTGATGAAATGTTTCAAATGTTTTCCTGGGATCAAGTACTGTTTGTTCTTGTTTCAGGTGCTGATAAGTATAGGCCATTACTACACCAAAAAAGGTTCACTTTTTGTTAGAAATGGAATTCCATTTTTTAATTAAAGATTTTAAAATAAATTTATTTTAAATATATTTCAACTTATTTTCAGAAAAATAATACACTTTCACATTTATTTTGTTCAATCACTACTTATTACATTTAATATATAGGACTCCTGACAAATGAAACTGTTTAGCTGAATTTGGGTTTACTTTTTAACTGTCCTTTATAAAGCAATCTGAAACAGCAGAATAATGAAGGAAAAGTTAGAAAGTTAGGTTCCTATTTGTCCAGAGAAGAAGTATCTTTTCTTGGTTCTGAGATAACTAGTTATAACTAGTTTGTTAAAATAGAATTTTAAAGAAAGAAGAAAAAAAAAAAGGAAAGAAAATAAAGTTAAAAACATTTCCTGTAAATATTTTTTTTTCCTTGAAAAATCTGGGAACTTCATAAAAAATATTTTTATTTAAAACTATTTCAAAAAGCAAAAAGTAATTAAGCAGAGGTTTTGACTAAAAACTTTGGATCTTTTCTTCTATTTAAAAATCTTCCCGAAGTCACATATAGATTTTGCAAGAGTGATGGAGATTTTTTCATCAGAGTCTAACCTCACCGCAAGGTCCACCTTTACCTCAGTGCCTCATATAAAGTTCCCAAATGACATAGCCAAAACTTTCACTAAGTGTCAGCCTTGCTGTAATTGCCACTTGCCCTCACTTTTTATTGTTTTTTGAAAAGCAGGAAACCAGGAAAAGAGCTATGTCTAGTAAAAGAAACAACCTTACTATTTGTTTACTTTTGGAGATGTCCTGCCAAATGCTTCAGGTTCATTTTCATGAGAAAGAGCAACATTACCAGAAGTGAAATATGTCTTTGTGGCTCTAAACATCAGCAAAATACTCATGAATCAGAGAGACAGAAATACGCTGCCAAATCATAATTTCAACAGAATACTTTTTTGTTTCTTTAACTGAATAGTTTTTTTAGAGATAAAACACTGTTTTACCAAATCAGAGGACTAAGAAATGAACTGTCCTTTCTTCATTCCATCACCAGGAACAGAGTGGCTCTAAAAAGTAAAAAGCCAGGAGCCACGTCTCAGGGTTTTCTGGTCTAAATAGAAAATCTGGTTACATCCATGAAGTATGAAAGGTATATTTTTCTCCCTGTCCCTTTCCTTCCCCTTCTGATTTCTTTTTAAACTGTCCTTTACTCAATCAATGTTCACCATGAAGACCAGCAGTAGCCCACTTACAAAAGATCAGAAAACGTTACTTTGTTCTGCAAGTTCGGGAGTTAATAGAGGTTTAGATTTTGATTTTGAGTATTTGGCTGTTACTGCCATGTTTCTTAATAAAATAAATGGTCATTTCAGCATGCATAATGACTTTATGTATACCTCAGCAACTTTCTTAATACTATGATCCTTTTTTTTTTGGTTGTTACTTTTTCTGTAAAGACCTTAACCCAATTAGTCGTTGGTTACTGAATTCACAGTGCTACTGATAATTTTTATTATTAATTTAACCTCTGGGGCATAAAAATTTTTAGTTATATGTTTAACTTGAAATGTTTATATTCAATTGAAGTGTGCATTTACATGCTTTTCTGATGTCAGATATTTAAACAAAAAAGTGTTTAAAATTCAATTTCTACAGTAACAAGCATTATTTTAAAAAATGGTCTCTATTCTGTAACAGATGTCATATGGAAAGTGGAACAAAAAATGTGATGAATTGATTTTTATCCACACGAACTTACTTTCAGATTATTTGAATCAAGAGATTATTGAATGTGATCTGTATATAAACATTTGAAATCGGGGTTAACAGACATCTTTAAAACAAAAAATACTCTAACATCTTTTACAAACGTTTCCACTGACGAAACATCCATGAGTCATATTTTAAAAGCTTTGCAATAAAAAAGCTGCTATAACAGGGCTCTATTCCACATGCACATACAAAACGGTTGGAAATTCACATTAGTTTGATAGTGGAATAATTCTATCCCAGAACATATTCTTTTGCCAGCTTTTTTTTTCCCCTATGGAAACAGAAGATCTTTCCCCATGAAATACAAGGCTGGAAACACAGTGTACTCAATCACCAGAAAAGCATGTGCATTTTCATAGTCTCCTTGTAACAGGATAATACAATGAGAAATAAAAGCATCTTTTGCTTTTATTTATATTTCAGTCAATGAACTCGTATTTCAAGTGAAGAATTTATGTTTATCATTAGATGTAGAATTAAATATTATTGATGAGGAAAACGGAAGTGAAAAAGAAGTTTATAAGACATTTTCTAAAAACTTAAAATTTTCAAAACCTAATGAAGCTTTGTTTTAGTTTACATAAAAGTCTTTTACAACTTACATTCTGGATCACTAATTAATATACTAAAAAAATGGAGTCAGTCTGGCTTACATATTCCAAATAGACACGAAATTAAGCAAGCAGATGTAAATCAGGCGTGTTTGTGCCTTGCAGCGTTTGTTCCAGGAACAGAGCTTTTTCAGAGAGCAGCAGAGAGATGCCGCACACTACAATTGCTTGCAGGTGATGACCTTCAGAGTACTCGACAGGCCTGGCACCCGGCCACTTTTGATAAACCATACTATTTGCTTTGCAGATCTTTCCTACTGAGGTGCTATCAGAAATAGTGCCAACAGACAAGAGTCCAGAAAGTGAGGAAAATATTATTCATTCCTGGACGGGAAGCCTACCGAGAGCTACCAGAGAGGCCTGGGGCAGACCCTCCAGCACAAGCAAAGCTTAATGGTTCAAGTGCAATCTTTTTCAGGGAAGTTATGTGGAGCGTTTTATCTGGGAGGGCAAAACAGATGATCACAACAGTCCCTTCTACCGTTATGATCTATGAAAAACAAAGGATCCCATAAACTCTAGAAGAGTATTTGAGACAAAGATCTGGCCAAGCCTGTGAAGAAGAGAATTTATAGAGCCAAGACTGGCCTAATATACTACAGCAACAAAGAGCAGGCCAGGGATGGTTTGTACAGAGAACACTCTGCTAACACAGCTGAAGGGTTTGGGAGAAATTAACTCTGGAATTTTTAATGGGATGAAAGATGTAGAAAGGCTTGGTAGGGCCATGTGATAACTTTAACTGAGTGAGATGCATCAGGAAAATGCTTGTTATGGAGGCTTGTCTTGACAACACACTTTTCATTCAATGATTAACAATAATTTAAAATTTTTTTCCTATTTAAAAACACCTGAGGACCCACTTTAAATCCCATCAAGCTTAACAGAACAATACACAGCTCTTACAAATACTTGAAGGCTGATTTTTTTGCATCAGTATCGTGTTAAGCATAATTTATCACTAGGCCCCCCATGATATCATTCTTTACCAAACAGGGTGAACATAGAAGGCGCACATGAAGCTTTCCGCATGAGTCGTGACATCGCCGTGGGCAAAGCGGCGTGCTCCGGGGGCTTGTGGCAGCACTGGCTGGCTGAAGTAACCTCACCAGATTCAGGAGCCAAGGGTGACAAAAGCAGAGTCTCTGTTGCCATGGTACAAATCAAATGGAAATGATCCCTGTGTTTTGTAAACGGCGTTGCCCAATTATCCAACTGAAATGTTGCTAAACATCCTTAAGTTAGCAGAGTTTATGTGTCCTTTTGCTTCTTTTGCAATCATTGTCTTTGATGTTCAGACTGCACATGTTGTCTTAAGGGAGAAAGAAGAACTTTCTTCTTGTTCCAGAGCAGCTTTTCTGTGTTTTCCTTTTGTAATACTGACTGAAGATAAAACTCAATGGTTCATACTTATCGTTGCCAGATACACTGCAAAAAGATGCTAGTGTTGTTCCAGAAGGCCTACGAATATTTGGGGGATACCCGCCTCAGATCTGCATCTGCTCTGTTGTCTAATAATAATTATACTCCAGAAGAAATCCACAGAAAAGAGGGAGAGAATGAGGACACTTTGGGGATTGCCTGAAATGCCCCTCACTGGAGGAGCTGTAACAGGATCTTAAAGGAATTTGAGACCTGTTAATCCCATGGGTCATCAGGATCTGGAAAGAAATTGCCTCCTGGAACAGAGGTAAAAAATACTTTGAAATCATGTACTGCGCGCAAAAAAAATCTTAGCTGCAATATTTCCTAACTTCTGAGCCCTTGATTTTGCAACATACATTTTCAATGGAGCAGGGAATGGTAGAGAGGAGAGGGCATGCAGACCACCTCTCTACAGGCTTAATTAGGTGGAGAAAACAAAATTTTCTCGTGTTTGATGGGATATTTGCCAGGCCTCTGTGGGATGTTAATTCTAGCACCTTTTCCTTGTGCTAATGACTGTTGGGAGGAAATTATTACTTTCAGGCTACAAGTAGATGCTCAGGAAAATATTTAAGGTGGCCTTAATGTATGTTTGTTTCCTGGTTATCCAGTAACTCTGGGTGACTAAAGCTTTTTAGTGCTGTTCAGAACAAGTGACTGCTATCAATCTTCCAAGTTTCTCATGGAAAACTTCTTAACACCAAAATTTGACTTGTGTAAATATTTCAATGTTCAGTATGAACGGGTATTGGCCACCAGTGGTCTGCAGACCACAGTTCTGGAATCTGTGCTTTAAAATACCAGTTAAATTAAACAGAACTGGAAGGCTTTGGAAGGTGTCTCATCATTAGTGGCAGTAAAAAAAATGGGTTTGTTTTAAAAAAAAAAAGGTTTACTGTGTGCTTTGTAGGGACAGTTCGTCACTTTGAAATAGAAAGTATTGGTCTTGGGAGCAGATTGTAACAAGCTAGGTGTTCCATTAGAATGTCCCTTTTTCAGCATGATTAGCACTCAGAAACTTCTCCGTTTACAAGAAAACAATTCTACTCCTAGCCTTCTTCTTTCATCAGAGGTCTCAGTGCCAAAAAAAGTCACAGTTGTCAGTCAGAGTTGTTACAGGTTTTAAAGGCAGATCTCTTACTGAAGTATGGTAATACTATTTTGTATGAGGGGGATTCTGTTTTATACTCCTTACTGTTTAAGGATCAGACCATAGATAAAGTAAACTTGCTATAAAACCACTTTGAATAAAATTCTTACTTTCCTTTTCAAGACTCCATCAAAGGAGGTAATATAAAAAAGGCGTTTTCAAAAACAAATTAAATTCCAGCTTACTTTTGTCATTGGGGTGCAAAATAATGCAGAGCTGCTTTACCTTGGTGAGAAGCTTTTGCTGCTCAAGTTCCCCGGCATGCAGAGGAGGAGCAGCCATTCCCAGCCGCCTGGCTGGCTACTCACCTACTCAAGGAGAAAAGTGCATTATAATCATGCGAATACATATGAGTAAGAGTTTACAGTCATGCCTACCTAATGTGTGTCTGTCAATGCAATGTATAATTCACAGGCTGCCCCTCCAAAGCGCAGCCTAGATATAAAATGAAAGTGAAAGATGCCACAACCATTTGTACACTGCAGAGCACATTGTACAACCACTACTACTCCTTTAGCTCAGCAGGCTCAAAAGTGATAACAATCTCTCCCAGGATTTAAAGGACCATGTTTTATAACAAAATCACAGTTATACACTTAGAAACATAATCTTGTATATCGGGAATTTTATTAGGTTAGAGCAGAATAGAAAGTGAATGTGCTATTTGCCTGTGAATTAATGTTTGCCATATAGGTAATGTGCAGAATATCAAACACTCTGTTGTGTAATTTTTAGCCCTAGAAATAGTAACAGCCAAGAGACTACAGGCTCTCTGCACATTAAGTTTTGTACTTTGCCCCCTCATCAGTATATCAGCATCTCATACAAGAAATGGACTGATAGAATCCTTTTTATTTTTTTCCATTTTGGGTTATGGAAAGCTTTGATTTCTCTAACAGGTAGAGAAAAACAAAGGTAGTTAATAATGGTGTCATTCTGGTCCTGAGAAGGAAACTTCGTCAAATAAAAGGCTGGCGGTAGTTCTGCATATTTCTCATTTAGCCAGCCTGCTAGTAAGAATGCACAGGATTTACACACTTAATTTTTGTTTTGATCATCTGTATTCCCTGAAATAATACAACCTTCTGAATTGTTCATAAGATTATTGTAAAAATTATTCTAGTGTAGTTTTATGTCTAAGCTTTTGCATTTGCAAAACCTTGAATTCAGCATTTGTGTTTGTTGTATCCTATGTTTGATTTGAATTTAAGAAAGAAAAAATGCAAAGTCTGTTTTTGTTTGTTGGAACAGACTCAAACCCGTACATATGAAAAGCGGTGGGTCTAAGACCTGAGGAATCTTTGGGATGGGGATGCTTTGAAAAATTAATCTTTAATCAAGTGATTTGTCAAATTCTCAGAAAGGGGTTAGGAAAAATCTGGGTAGTGTGCATTTATTTGGCAGAATAAAAAGCGCCGATACATTTCTGAGGACCAGCACAAGGAGTGAAACATTGAAGTACACTTGTAGGTGAACAGTCCTGCAAAATACTGTGTACTTTCCATTCTCAAAAAAATTAGTGGGAATTGAATGCAAGTTCGAACCTTTATACAACTAACACCTTTTTTCTAAAGGATATGATTCTTTTTTCTTTTT